>NC_061513.1:19202303-19502303 GCF_022539505.1 Lolium rigidum
TTCGTTGGAATGGCGTGCCAGTATTTAGGCCGACGGATAGACAAGAGTGTGGAACATCTCAGTAAGGAAGTAGAGAGGCCCATTGGAGGCACCAGTGGCCCATTGGCAAAATTCTGAGAACTCTAGTGTCGTGTCTAAATTTTAGTCCCACATTGCTAAGGGAAGAAAGTTTGGACCAACTTATAAGGAGAACTCTTGTTGACATCTTAAATGGTAAAGACACACATAGGGTTGCACCACACACATGCATGTGTAGCGCGTGCGCTCGCGTGAATATTCGTGACTTAATACTTTGGACGCTTGGCGACGGTGCGGCTAGCGAACTAGCAAATAAAGTTTATACTTTTTTAGACAGAATAAATGCTTTACTTTCCTCGGATGTTTGTGCAAGGAAGTCGCCAGCATCCTTAGAATCCACCAAGTCAGATATTGTGTGGTTAACATTTTATTGATCTGCTAACTACTTCCAGTTGACTATTAGTAATCAAAAGGCAGTGTACACTACACTTATTCCAGTGCTCCATTTTGTTTCTGAAAGTGGAATTTGGGGGAAAACACCCTGTTCAACTTGCATGCGTTTTTTGAGGGAAAACTATTGATGGTACACATGTGAGAGTAGAAGGGTTAGCGAGTCTAGCATTAGTTGCTAAATATGTCCTTGAGATATATGTAAGTGCCATACTTCATTTTCAAGTTTGTTGTTAGTATCTCCCCAAATTTGCTTTTATCCCTTGAAGAAAGTTTAGATGTTCTATTTTCTAATGATGAGTGGATGAGAAAAATAGTGAGGCCCATCACTGGAAGAAAAGAACCGAACGAGCCTAAAGCTCTATCGGCCGCCCCACTGGGTTGCATTTTCGGCCTGATTAACCAGAGAACGCCCAGTTCAACCTCCGGAGAAGCTGTCGTGGACGAACAAAGCAACGTGAACAGCACCCAACGTAGTCCCACGGGCACCACTGTCGGCCGTGGCGTCATTGGCAACGTAGAAAGCAATGCCGGCGGCAGGCACTACAATCCCAGGGGCACCAGCAACGGCCGTTTCGTCCTCGTAACAATACAAAGCCACGCCGACCGAAGCAACAGTAATCACAAAGGCACTGCCGCTGACCGCCGCAGGGCAAGCTCGAGGTCACTCCAGATCACCTCTGTCAATACTGCCGCGGCACCACTGGCCGGGGGCAATAGCAACACTGCCACGTTGCAAGTTCTGGGGCCTATGCTCGCGACACCGACCACCGGATCCGCTACCAAAAGGAAAACCGTCGTTAGGTCCACCAGCGGCCCACGGAAACCGCATGCGCCTAGGGGGCGCAGCACCGCTCCGGTTGCCCCCAAGAAGGCTCTCGTCGTGTCCGGTGAACCTGCGGGTACGCACCCTGGCGCCCAAGAAAACAACCAGCTGAAGTCTGTGTCTCCCGCGACGCCGCAGAGCATAGGACGAGAGAGGAAGAGGACGGCCTCCCGCTTGGCGGCCTTGCCGGCATCGACGACAACAAACATCGCCACTACCAGGCGCAACAAAAATAGCAACACGGTGGCGGGCGCACGAGCAAAGAAGCACACTGTCCTGACATGGCTGATCGACGCCGGGGTTCTCAAGGAGAAAGATAAGCTTCTCTACATGTAGCTGCAATTATTATAGCGGAAGAACACAAAAATACTAGAAAGAGCATGTGGCAAGGCAGTACAAAGACAAACTTTGTTTTTTTTTTGCACAAGAAAGGGGTCTAGAAGACCCCGAATCATCCATTAAGACACGTGGTAGGTTACAAGTTAAGAGGCCAGCCCTTTTACAACACTTGCACTGAAGAAACCTATATTTGAAGAAAAGGCCATCCAAATTGGAAAAAACACCCTAGAAATAAGAATGGAAAAGCAATCAAGTCCCTGGGAGTGTTTGCCTCCAGACGCCGGCGTCCTCAAGGCGTCGCCGGCGTCCTCAAGGCGTCGCCGCCGAGGAACTAGGCGCAGACGCCCCAACACCCCTTTCCGGCGTAGATCCGTCGCCGCCGGACACCTGGACACCACCGAGGATGCACCACTTGATGGCGACAAGATGCTGAGCTCCAGCCGCGAGGATGAAGTAGAGCCTCCGATCTGGAGGTTGTCGATGGGTGGCCGCCACTCCGGCCGTAGATAGTAGAGGCAGAGATGCCTCCAGCTTGGTTGCGCAAGTCGATGACGAACTGGCGTCGCCACCAGGGAGGAAACCGTCCGAGCACGAGCGGAGCATCACCCTCTAGTCTCCCCTCGCCACCACGGGAGAGGGAAATGATGGAATGGCATGGCCATTCACGAAGTCCTCATCGTATGCGTCATGCGTGTCGGCGGCGAAGCAGATGTTTGCTCGCTCAGCCATGCAAACCGTCCAAATGGAATTCCCACCCCGAAGCAGAAGTTTGCTCTTTCAGCCATGCAATCAGGCGGAATGGAAATTGACATTCAAGCAATGGTACCATACATGCACTATCATCTCAAAGGAAAGTAACACTAGAGCAAATGATGGTTAGTAGTACTACTAGTAGTAGAATAGAAAGAGCATTGCCCTACATTTATATATGTATTATTACCCTTTGAATGGAAGAAAGTCTCATGTAATTAATACCATGGAAGACTTGGATGTTTCCATTCTATGCCCGTACTACTTCAACTATATACCGTCTGTACCCACAGGTGGGTAAGGGCATAAACATGTGGCAAATAAATTAGAGCATGCATGACTTGCATTCTCTTTTCCCCATGCATGCATCAGCATGGCCTTTTTCGTTGGAATGGCGTGCCAGTATTTAGGCCGACCGATAGACAAGAGTGTGGAACATCTCAGTAAGGAAGTAGAGAGGCCCATTGGAGGCACCAGTGGCCCACTGGCAAAATTCTGAGAACTCTAGTGTCATGTCTAAATGTTAGTCCCACAATGCTAAGGGAAGAAAGTTTGGACCAACTTATAAGAAGAACTCTTGTTGACATCTGAAATGGTAAAGACACACATAGGGATGCACCACACACATGCATGTGTAGCGCGTGCGCTCGCGTGAATATTCGCGACTTAATACTTTGGACGCTTGGCGACGTTGCGGCTAGCGAACTAGCAAATAAAGTTTATACTTTTTTAGATAGAATAAATGCTTTACTTTCCTCCGATGTTTGTGCAACGCAGTCGCCAGCATCCTTAGAATCCTCTAAGTCAGATATCGTCTGGTTAACATTTTATTGATATGCTTACTACTTCCAGTTGACTATTAGTAATTAAAAAGCAATGTACACTACACTTATTCCGGTGCTCCATTTTGTTTCTGGAAGTGGAATTTGGGGGAAAACACCCTGTTCAACTTGCAGGCGTTTTTTTGCGGGAAAACTATTGATGGTACACATGTGAGAGTAGAAGGGTTAGCGAGTCTAGCATTAGTTGCTAAATATGTCCTTGAGATATATGTAAGTGCTATACTTCATTATCAAGTTTGTTGTTAGTATCTCCCAAATTTGCTTTTATCCCTTGAAGAAAGTTTAGATGTTCTATTTTCTAATGATGAGTGGATGAGAAAAATAGTGAGGCCCATCACTGGAAGAAAAGAACCGAACGAGCCTAAAGCTCTATCGGCCGCCCCACTGGGTTGCATTTTCGGCCTGATTAACCAGAGAACGCCCAGTTCAACCTCCGGAGAAGCTGTCGTGGACGAACAAAGCAACGTCAACAGCACCCAACGTAGTCCCACGGGCACCACTGTCGGCCGTGGCGTCATTGGCAACGTAGAAAGCAACGCCGGCGGCAGGCACTACAATCCCAGGGGCACCAGCAACGGCCGTGTCGTCCTCGTAACAATACAAAGCCACGCCGACTGAAGCAACAGTAATCACAAAGGCACCACCGCTGACCGCCGCAGGGCAAGCTCGAGGTCACTCCAGATCACCTCTGTCAATAGTGCCGCGACACCATTGGCCGGGGGCAATAGCAACACTGCCATGTTGCAAGTTCTGGGGCCTGTACTCGCGACACCGACCACCAGAGCCGCTACCAAAAGCAAAACCGTCGTTTGGTCCACCAGCGGCCAACGGAAACCGCGCGCGCCCAGGGGGCGTAGCACCGCTCCGGTTGCCCCCGAAGGCTCTCGTCGTGTCCAGCGAACCTGCGGGTACGCACCCTGGCACCCAAGAAAACAACCAGCTGAAGTTTGTGTCTCCCGCGACGCCCCAGAGCATAGGACGGGAGAGGAAGAGGACGGCCTCCCGCTTGGTGGCCTTGCCGGCATCGACGACAACAAACAGCGCCACTACCAGGCGCAACAACAATAGCAACACGGTGGCGGCAGCACGAGCAAAGAAGCACACCGTCCTGACATGGCTGATCGACGCCGGGGTTCTCAAGGAGAAAGATAAGCTCATCTACATGTAGTTGCAATTATTATAGCGGAAGAACACAAAAATACTAGAAAGAGCATGTGGCAAGGCAGTACAAAGACAAACTTTGTTTTTTTTTGCACAAGAAAGGGGTCTATTAGACCCCGGATCATCCATTAAGACACGTGGTAGGTTACAAGTTTAGAGGCCAGCCCTTTTACAACACTTGCACTAAAGAAACCTATATTTGAAGAAAAGGCCATCCAAATTGGAAAAAACACCCTAGAAATAAGAATGGAAAAGCAATCAAGTCCCTGGGAGTCTCTGCCACCAGACGCCGGCGTCGCCGCCGAGGAACTGGGCGTAGACGCCCCAACACCCCTTTCCGGCATAGATCCGTCGCCGCCGGACACCTGGACACCACCGAGGATGCACCACTTGATGGCGACAAGATGCCGAGCTCCAGCCGCGAGGATGAAGTAGAGCCTCAGATCTGGAGGTTGTCGATGGGTGGCCGCCACTCCGGCCGTAGATAGCAGAGGCAGAGATGCCTCTAGCTTGGTTGCGCAAGTCGATGATGAACTGCCGTCGCCACCGGGGAGGAAACCGTCCGAGCACGAGCGGAGCATCACCCTCTCGTCTCCCCTCGCCACCACGGGAGAGGGAAATGACGGAATGGCATGGCCATTCACGAAGTCCTCATCGTATGCATCATGCGTGTCGGCGGCGAAGCAGAGGTTTGCTCGCTCAGCCATGCAAACCGTCCAAATGGAATTCCCACCCCGAAGCAGAAGTTTGATCTTTCAGCCATGCAATCAGGCGGAATGGAAATTGACATTCAAGCAATGGTACCATACATGCACTATCATCTCAAAGGAAAGTAACACTAGAGCAAATGATGGTTAGTAGTACTACTAGTAGTAGAATAGAAAAAGCACTGCCCTACATTTATATATGTATTATTACCCTTTGAATGGAAGAAAGTCTCATGTAATTAATTAATACCATGGAAGACTTGGATGTTTCCATTCTATGCGCGTACTACTTCAACTATATATCGTTCTGTACCCACAGGTGGGTAAGAGCATAAACATGTGTCAAATAAATTAGAGCATGCATGACTTGCATTCCCTTTTCCCCATGCATGCATCAGCATAGCCTTTTTCGTTGGAATGGCGTGCCAGTATTTAGGCCGACGGATAGACAAGAGTGTGGAACATCTCAGTAAGGAAGTAGAGAGGCCCATTGGAGGCACCAGTGGCCCATTGGCAAAATTCTGAGAACTCTAGTGTCATGTCTAAATTTTAGTCTCACATTGCTAAGGGAAGAAAGTTTGGACCAACTTATAAGGAGAACTCTTGTTGACATCTGAAATGGTAAAGACACACATAGGGTTGCACCACACACATGCATGTGTAGCGCGTGCGCTCGCGTGAATATTCGTGACTTAATACTTTGGACGCTTGGCGACGGTGCGGCTAGCGAACTAGCAAATAAAGTTTATACTTTTTAGACAGAATAAATGCTTTACTTTCCTCGGATATTTCTGCAAGGAAGTCGCCAACATCCTTAGAATCCACCAAGTCAGGTATCGTGTGGTTAACATTTTATTGATCTGTTAACTACTTTTAGTTGACTATTAGTAATCAAAAAGCAGTGTACACTACACTTATTCCGGTGCTCCATTTTGTTTCTGAAAGTGGAATTTGGGGGAAAACACCCTGTTCAACTTGCAGGCGTTTTTTGCGGGAAAACTATTGATGGTACACATGTGAGAGTAGAAGGGTTAGCGAGTCTAGCATTAGTTGCTAAATATGTCCTTGAGATATATGTAAGTGCCATACTTCATTTTCAAGTTTGTTGTTATTATCTCCCCAATTTTGCTTTTATCCCTTGAAGAAAGTTTAGATGCTCTATTTTCTAATGATGGGTGGATGAGAAAAATAGTGAGGCCCATCACCGGAAGAAAAGAACCAAACGAGCCTAAAGCTCCATCGGCCGCCCCACTAGGTTGCATTTTCGGCCTGATTAACCAGAGAACGCCCAGTTCAACCTCCGGAGAAGCTGTCGTGGACGAACAAAGCAACGTCAACAGCACCCAATGTAGTGCCACGGGCACCACTGTCGGCCGTGGCGTCATTGGCAACGTAGAAAGCAACGCCGGCGGCAGGCACTACAATCCCAAGGGCACCAGCAATGGCCGTGTCATCCTCGTAACAATACAAAGCCACGCCGACCGAAGCAACAGTAATCACAAAGGCACCGCTGCTCACCGCCGCAGGGCAAGCTCGAGGTCACTCCAGATCACCTCTGTCAATACTGCCGCGGCACCACTGGCCGGGGGCAATAGCAACACTGCCACGTTGCAAGTTCTGGGGCCTATGCTCGCGACACCGACCACCAGAGCCGCTACCAAAAGGAAAACCGTCGTTTGATCCACCAGCGGCCCACGGAAACCGCGGGCGCCCGGGGGCGCGGCACCGCTCCGGTTGCCCCCAAGAAGGGTCTCGTCGTGTTCGACGAACCTGCGGGTATGCACCCTGGCGCCCAAGAAAACAACCAGCTGAAGTATGTGTCTCCCGCGACGCCGCAGAGCATAGGACGGGAGAGGAAGAGGACGGCCTACCGCTTGGCGGCCTTGCCGGCATCGACGACAACAAACGGCGCGACTACCAGGCGCAACAACAATAGCAACACGGTGGCGACAGCACGAGCAAAGAAGCACACCGTCCTGACATGGCTGATCGACGCGGGGTTCTCAAGGAGAAAGATAAGCTCCTGTACATGTAGCTGCAATTATTATAGAGGAAGAACACAAAAATACTAGAAAGAGCATGTGGCAAGGCGAGTACAAAGACAAACTTTGTTTTTTTGCACAAGAAAGGGGTCTAGAAGACCCGGATCATCCATTAAGACACGTGGTAGGTTACAAGTTTAGAGGCCAGCCCTTTTACAAGACTTGCACTGAAGAAACCTATATTTGAAGAAAAGGCCATCCAAATTGGAAAAAACACCCTAGAAATAAGAATGGAAAAGCAATCAAGTCCCTGGGAGTCTCTGCCACCAGACGTCGGCGTCCTCAAGGCGTCGCCGCCGAGAACCGGGCGCGGATGCCCCAAGACCCCTTTCCGGCGTAGATCCGTCGCCGCCGGACACCTGGACACCACCGAGGATGCACCACTTGATGGCGACAAGATGCCGAGCTCCACCCGCAAGGATGAAGTAGAGCCTCCGATCTGGAGGTTGTCGATGGGTGGCCGCCACTCCGGCCGTAGATAGCAGAGGCAGAGATGCCTCTAGCTTGGTTGCGCCAGTCGATGACGAACTACCGTCGCCACCGGGGAGGAAACCGTCCGAGCACGAGCGGAGCATCACCCTCTCGTCTCCCCTCGCCACCACGGGAGAGGGAAATGATGGAATGGCGTGGCCATTCACGAAGTCCTCATCGTATGCGTCATGCGTGTCGGCGGCGAAGCAGAGGTTTGCTCGCTCAGCCATGCAAACCGTCCAAATGGAATTCCCACCCCGAAGCAGAAGTTTGCTCTTTCAGACATGCAATCAGGCGGAATGGAAATTGACATTCAAGCAATGGTACCATACATGCACTATCATCTCAAAGGAAAGTAACACTAGAGCAAATGATGGTTAGTAGTACTACTAGTAGTAGAATAGAAAAAGCACTGCCCTACATTTATATATGTATTATTACCCTTTGAATGGAAGAAAGTCTCATGTAATTAATACCATGGAAGACTTGGATGTTTCCATTCTATGCCCGTACTACTTCAACTATATATCATCTGTACCCACAGGTGGGTAAGGGCATAAACATGTGTCAAATAAATTAGAGCATGCATGACTTGCATTCCCTTTTCCCCATTCATGCATCAGCATGGCCTTTTTCGTTGGAATGGCGTGCCAGTATTTAGGACGATGGATAGACAAGAGTGTGGAACATCTCAGTAAGGAAGTAGAGAGGCCCATTGGAGGCACCAGTGGCCCATTGGCAAAATTCGAGAACTCTAGTGTCATGTCTAAATTTTAGTCCCACACTTGCTAAGGGAAGAAAGTTTGGACCAACTTATAAGGAGAACTCTTGTTGACATCTGAAATGGTAAAGACACACATAGGGTTGCACCACACACATGCATGTGTAGCGCGTGCGCTCGCATGAATATTCACGACTTAAGACTTTGGACGCTTGGCGACAGCGCGGCTAGCGAACTAGCAAATAAAGTTTATACTTTTTTAGATAGAATAAATGCTTTACTTTCCTCGGATGTTTGTGCAACGCAGTCGCCAGCATCCTTAGAATCCACTAAGTCAGATATCGTGTGGTTAACATTTTATTGATATGCTAACTACTTCCAGTTGACTATTAGTAATCAAAAAGCAGTGTACACTACACTTATTCCAGTGCTCCATTTTGTTTCTGGAAGTGGAATTTGGGGGAAAACACCCTGTTCAACTTGCAGGAGTTTTTTTGCGGGAAAACTATTGATGGTACACATGTGAGAGTAGAAGGGTTAGCGAGTCTAGCATTAGTTGCTAAATATGTCCTTGAGATATATGTAAGTGCCATACTTCATTTTCAAGTTTGTTGTTAGTATCTCCCCAAATTTGCTTTTATCCCTTGAATAAAGTTTAGATGTTCTATTTTCTAATGATGAGTGGATGAGAAAAATAGTGAGGCCCATCACTAGATGAAAAGAACCGAACGAGCCTAAAGCTCTATCGGCCGCCCCACTGGGTTGCATTTTCGGCCTGATTAACCAGAGAACGCCTAGTTCAACCTCTGGAGAAGCTGTCGTGGACGAACAAAGCAACGTCAACAACACCCAACGTAGTCCCACGGGCACCACTGTCGGCCGTGGTGTCATTGGCAACGTAGAAAGCAACACCGGCGGCAGGCAGTACAATCCCAGGGGCACCAGCAATGGCCGTGTCGTCCTCGTAACAATACAAAGCCACGCCGACCGAAGCAACAGTAATCACAAAGGCACCGCCGCTGACCGCCGCAGGGCAAGCTCGAGGTCACTCTAGGTCACCTCTGTCAATACCGCCGCGGCACCACTGGCCGGGGGCAATAGCAACACTGCCACGTTGCAAGTTCTGGGGCCTGTGCTCACGACACCGACCACCGAAGCCGCTACCAAAAGGAAAACCGTCGTTCGGTCCACCAGCGGCCAACGGAAACCGCGCGCGCCCAAGGGGCGCAACACCGCTCCGGTTGCCCCCAAGAAGGCTCTCGTCGTGTCCGGCGAACCTGCAGGTACGCACCCTGGCGCCCAAGAAAACAACTAGTTGAAGTCTGTCTCTCCCGCGACGCCACAAAGCATAGGACAGGAGAGGAAGAGGACGGGCTCCCGCTTGGCGGCCTTGCCGGCATCGACAACAAAAAACAACGCCACTACCAGGCGCAACAACAATAGCAACACAGCGGCGGCACGAGCAAAGAAGCACACCATCCTGACATGGCTGATCGACGCCGGGGTTCTCAAGGAGAAAGATAAGCTCATCTACATGTAGCTGCAATTATTATAGCGGAAGAACACAAAAATACTAGAAAGGGCATGTGGCAAGGCAGTACAAAAACAAACTTTGTTTTTTTTGCACAAGAAAGGGGTCTAGAAGACCCCGGATCATCCATTAAGACACGTGGTAGGTTTCAAGTTTAGAGGCAGCCCTTTTACAACACTTGCACTGAAGAAACCTATATTTGAAGAAAAGGCCATACAAATTGGAAAAAACGCCCTAGAAATAAGAATGGAAAAGCAATCAAGTCCCTAGGAGTCTCTGCCACCAGACGCCGGCGTCCTCAAGGCGTCGCCGCCGAGGAACTGGGCGCAGACGCCCCAACACCCCTTTCCGGCGTAGATCCGTCGCCGCCGGACACCTGGACACCACCGAGGATGCACCACTTGATGGCGACAAGATGCCGAGCTCCAGCTGCGAGGATGAAGTAGAGCCTCAGATCTGGAGGTTGTCGATGGGTGGCCGCCACTCCGGCCGTAGATAGCAGAGGCAGAGATGCCTCTAGCTTGGTTGCGCAAGTCGATGATGAACTGCCGTCGCCACCGGGGAGGAAACCGTCCGAGCACGAGCGGAGCATCACCCTCACGTCTCCCCTCGCCACCACGGGAGAGGGAAATGACGGAATGGCATGGCCATTCACGAAGTCCTCATCGTATGCGTCATGCGTGTCGGCGGCGAAGCAGAGGTTTGCTCGCTCAGCCATGCAAACCGTCCAAATGGAATTCCCACCCCGAAGCAGAAGTTTGATCTTTCAGCCATGCAATCAGGCGGAATGGAAATTGACATTCAAGCAATGGTACCATACATGCACTATCATCTCAAAGGAAAGTAACACTAGAGCAAATGATGGTTAGTAGTACTACTAGTAGTAGAATAGAAAAAGCACTGCCCTACATTTATATATGTATTATTACCCTTTGAATGGAAGAAAGTCTCATGTAATTAATACCATGGAAGACTTGGATGTTTCCATTCTATGCGCGTACTACTTCAACTATATATCGTTCTGTACCCACAGGTGGGTAAGGGCATAAACATGTGTCAAATAAATTAGAGCATGCATGACTTGCATTCCCTTTTCCCCATGCATGCATCAGCATAGCCTTTTTCGTTGGAATGGCGTGCCAGTATTTAGGCCGACGGATAGACAAGAGTGTGGAACATCTCAGTAAGGAAGTAGAGAGGCCCATTGGAGGCACCAGTGGCCCATTGGCAAAATTCTGAGAACTCTAGTGCCATGTCTATATTTTAGTTCCACATTGCTAAGGGAAGAAAGTTTGGACCAACTTATAAGGAGAACTCTTGTTGACATCTGAAATGGTAAAGACACATAGGGTTGCACCACACACATGCATGTGTAGCGCGTGCGCTCGCGTGAATATTCGCGACTTAAGACTTTGGACACTTGGCGACGGTGCGGCTAGCGAACTAGCAAATAAAGTTTATACTTTTTAGACAAAATAAATGCTTTACTTTCCTCGGATGTTTCTGCAAGGAAGTCGCCAGCATCCTTAGAATCCACTAAGTCAGATATCGTGTGGTTAACATTTTATTGATCTGCTAACTACTTCCAGTTGACTATTAGTAATCAAAAAGCAGTGTACACTACACTTATTCCGGTGCTCCATTTTGTTTCTGAAAGTGGAATTTGGGGGAAAACACCCTGTTCAACTTGCAGGCGTTTTTTCGCGGGAAAACTATTGATGGTACACATGTGAGAGTAGAAGGGTTAGCGACTCTAGCATTAGTTGCTAAATATGTCCTTGAGATATATGTAAGTGCCATACTTCATTTTCAAGTTTGTTGTTATTATCTCCCCAATTTTGCTTTTATCCCTTGAAGAAAGTTTAGATGTTCTATTTTCTAATGATGAGTGGATGAGAAAAATAGTGAGGCCCATCACTGGAAGAAAAGAACCGAACGAGCCTAAAGCTCCATCGGCCGCCCCACTAGGTTGCATTTTCGGCCTGATTAACCAGAGAACGCCCAGTTCAACCTCCGGAGAAGCTGTCGTGGATGAACAAAGCAACGTCAACAGCACCCAATGTAGTGCCACGGGCACCAGTGTCGGCCGTGGCGTCATTAGCAACGTAGAAAGCAACGCCGGCGGCAGGCACTACAATCCCAAGGGCACCAGCAACGGCCGTGTCATCCTCGTAACAATACAAAGCCACGCCGACCGAAGCAACAGTAATCACAAAGGCACCGCTGCTCACCGCCGCAGGGCAAGCTCGAGGTCACTCCAGATCACCTCTGTCAATACTGCCGCGGCACCACTGGCCGGGGGCAATAGCAACACTGCCACGTTGCAAGTTCTGGGGCCTATGCTCGCGACACCGACCACCAGAGCCGCTACCAAAAGGAAAACCGTCGTTTGATCCACCAGCGGCCCACGGAAACCGCGGGCGCCCAGGGGGCGCAGCACCGCTCCGGTTGCCCCCAAGAAGGGTCTCGTCGTGTTCGACGAACCTGCGGGTATGCACCCTGGCGCCCAAGAAAACAACCAGCTGAAGTATGTGTCTCCCGCGACGCCGCAGAGCATAGGACGGGAGAGGAAGAGGACGGCCTACCGATTGGCGGCCTTGCCGGCATCGACGACAACAAACGGCGCGACTACCAGGCGCAACAACAATAGCAACACGGTGGCGACAGCACGAGCAAAGAAGCACACCGTCCTGACATGGCTGATCGACGCCGGGGTTCTCAAGGAGAAAGATAAGCTCCTGTACATGTAGCTGCAATTATTATAGAGGAAGAACACAAAAATACTAGAAAGAGCATGTGGCAAGGCAGTACAAAGACAAACTTTGTTTTTTTGCACAAGAAAGGGGTCTAGAAGACCCCAGATCATCCATTAAGACACGTGGTAGGTTACAAGTTTAGAGGCCAGCCCTTTTACAAGACTTGCACTGAAGAAACCTATATTTGAAGAAAAGGCCATCCAAATTGGAAAAAACACCCTAGAAATAAGAATGGAAAAGCAATCAAGTCCCTGGGAGTCTCTGCCACCAGACGTCGGCGTCCTCAAGGCGTCGCCGCCGAGGAACTGGGCGCAGATGCCCCAAGACCCCTTTCCGGCGTAGATCCGTCGCCGCCGGACACCTGGACACCACCGAGGATGCACCACTTGATGGCGACAAGATGCCGAGCTCCATCCGCAAGGATGAAGTAGAGCCTCCGATCTGGAGGTTGTCGATGGGTGGCCGCCACTCCGGCCGTAGATAGCAGAGGCAGAGATGCCTCTAGCTTGGTTGCGCCAGTCGATGATGAACTACCGTCGCCACCGGGGAGGAAACCATCCGAGCACGAGCGGAGCATCACCCTCTCGTCTCCCCTCGCCACCACAGGAGAGGGAAATGATGGAATGGCGTGGCCATTCACGAAGTCCTCATCGTATGCGTCATGCGTGTCGGCGGCGAAGCAGAGGTTTGCTCGCTCAGCCATGCAAACCGTCCAAATGGAATTCCCACCCCAAAGCAGAAGTTTTCTCTTTCAGCCATGCAATCAGGCGGAATGGAAATTGACATTCAAGCAATGGTACCATACATGCACTATCATCTCAAAGGAAAGTAACACTAGAGCAAATGATGGTTAGTAGTACTACTAGTAGTAGAATAGAAAAAGCAACGCCCTACATTTATATATGTATTATTACCCTTTGAATGGAAGAAAGTCTCATGTAATTAATACCATGGAAGACTTGGATGTTTCCATTCTATGCCCGTACTACTTCAACTATATATCATCCGTACCCACGGGTGGGTAAGGGCATAAACATGTGTCAAATAAATTAGAGCATGCATGACTTGCATTCCCTTTTCCCCATTCATGCATCAGCATGGCCTTTTTCGTTGGAATGGCGTGCCAGTATTTAGGACGATGGATAGACAAGAGTGTGGAACATCTCAGTAAGGAAGTAGAGAGGCCCATTGGAGGCACCAGTGGCCCATTGGCAAAATTCTGAGAACTCTAGTGTCATGTCTAAATTTTAGTCCCACACTGCTAAGGGAAGAAAGTTTGGACCAACTTATAAGGAGAACTCTTGTTGACATCTGAAATGGTAAAGACACACATAGGGTTGCACCACACACATGCATGTGTAGCGCGTGCGCTCGCATGAATATTCACGACTTAAGACTTTGGACGCTTGGCGGCAGCGCGGCTAGCGAACTAGCAAATAAAGTTTATACTTTTTTAGATAGAATAAATGCTTTACTTTCCTCGGATGTTTGTGCAACGCAGTCGCCAGCATCCTTAGAATCCACTAAGTCAGATATCGTGTGGTTAACATTTTATTGATATGCTAACTACTTCCAGTTGACTATTAGTAATCAAAAAGCAATGTACACTACACTTATTCCGGTGCTCCATTTTGTTTCTGGAAGTGGAATTTGGGGGAAAACACCCTGTTCAACTTGCAGGGAGTTTTTTTGCGGGAAAACTATTGATGGTACACATGTGAGAGTAGAAGGGTTAGCGAGTCTAGCATTAGTTGCTAAATATGTCCTTGAGATATATGTAAGTGCCATACTTCATTTTCAAGTTTGTTGTTAGTATCTCCCCAAATTTGCTTTTATCCCTTGAAGAAAGTTTAGATGTTCTATTTTCTAATGATGAGTGGATGAGAAAAATAGTGAGGCCCATCACTAGATGAAAAGAACCGAACGAGCCTAAAGCTCTATCGGCCGCCCCACTGGGTTGCATTTTCGGCCTGATTAACCAGAGAACGCCTAGTTCAACCTCTGGAGAAGCTGTCGTGGACGAACAAAGCAACGTCAACAGCACCCAACGTAGTCCCACGGGCACCACTGTCGGCCGTGGCGTCATTGGCAACGTAGAAAGCAACACCGGCGGCAGGCAGTACAATCCCAGGGGCACCAGCAATGGCCGTGTCGTCCTCGTAACAATACAAAGCCACGCCGACCGAAGCAACAGTAATCACAAAGGCGCCGCCGCTGACCGCCGCAGGGAAAGCTCGAGGTCACTCTAGATCACCTCTGTCAATACCGCCGCGACACCACTGGCCGGGGGCAATAGCAACACTACCACGTTGCAAGTTCTGGGGCCTGTGCTCGCGACACCGACCACCGAAGCCGCTACCAAAAGGAAAACCGCCGTTTGGTCCACCAGCGGCCCACGGAAACCGCGTGCGCCCAGGGGGCGCAGCACCGCTCCGGTTGCCCCCAAGAAGGCTCTCGTCGTGTCCGGCGAACCTGCGGGTACGCACCCTGGCACCCAAGAAAACAACTAGTTGAAGTCTGTGTCTCCCGCGACGCCGCAAAGCATAGGACAGGAGAGGAAGAGGACGGGCTCCCGCTTGGCGGCCTTGCCGGCATCGACAACAAAAAACAACGCCACTACCAGGCGCAACAACAATAGCAACACGGCGGCGGCACGAGCAAAGAAGCACACCATCCTGACATGGCTGATCGACGCCGGGGTTCTCAAGGAGAAAGATAAGCTCATCTACATGTAGCTGCAATTATTATAGCGGAAGAACACAAAAATACTAGAAAGGGCATGTGGCAAGGCAGTACAAAGACAAACTTTGTTTTTTTTGCACAAGAAAGGGGTCTAGAAGACCCCGAATCATCCATTAAGACACGTGGTAGGTTTCAAGTTTAGAGGCAGCCCTTTTACAACACTTGCACTGAAGAAACCTATATTTGAAGAAAAGGCCATACAAATTGGAAAAAACGCCCTAGAAATAAGAATGGAAAAGCAATCAAGTCCCTAGGAGTCTCTGCCACCAGACGCCGGCGTCCTCAAGGCGTCGCTGCCGAGGAACTGGGCGCAGACGCCCCAACACCCCTTTCCGGCGTAGATCCGTCACCGCCGGACACCTGGACACCACCGAGGATGCACCACTTGATGGCGACAAGATGCCGAGCTCCAGCCGCGAGGATGAAGTAGAGCCTCCGATCTGGAGGTTGTCGATGGGTGGCCGCCACTCCGGCCGTAGATAGCAGAGGCAGAGATGCCTCTAGCTTGGTTGCGCAAGTCGATGACGAACTGCCGTCGCCACTGGGAAGGAAACCGTCCGAGCACGAGCGGAGCATCACCCTCTCGTCTTCCCTCGCCACCACGGGAGAGGGAAATGATGGAATGGCATGGACATTCACGAAGTCCTCATCGTATGCGTCATGCATGTCAGCGGCGAAGCAGAGGTTTGCTCGCTCAGCCATGCAAACCGTGCAAATGGAATTCCCACCCCGAAGCAGAAGTTTGCTCTTTCAGCCATGCAATCAGGCGGAATGGAAATTGACATTCAAGCAATGGTACCATACATGCACTATCATCTCAAAGGAAAGTAACACTAGAGTAAATGATGGTTAGTAGTACTACTAGTAGTAGAATAGAAAAAGCACTGCCCTACATTTATATATGTATTATTACCCTTTGAATGGAAGAAAGTCTCATGTAATTAATACCATGGAAGACTTGGATATTTCCATTCTATGCCCGTACTACTTCAACTATATATTGTCTGTACCCACAGGTGGGTAAGGGCATAATCATGTGGCAAATAAATTAGAGCATGCATGACTTGCATTCCCTTTTCTCCATGCATGCATCAGCATGTCCTTTTTCGTTGGAATGGTGTGCCAGTATTTAGACCGACAGATAGACAAGAGTGTGGAACATCTCAATAAGGAAGTAGAGAGGCCCATTGGAGGCACCAGTGGCCCATTGGTAAAATTCTGAGAACTCTAGTGCCATGTCTATATTTTAGTCCCACATTGCTAAGGGAAGAAAGTTTGGACCAACTTATAAGGAGAACTCTTGTTGACATCTGAAATGGTAAAGACACATAGGGTTGCACCACACACATGCATGTGTAGCGCGTGCGCTCGCGTGAATATTCGCGACTTAAGACTTTGGACGCTTGGCGACGGCGCGGCTAGCGAACTAGCAAATAAAGTTTATACTTTTTAGACAAAATAAATGCTTTACTTTCCTCGGATGTTTCTGCAAGGCGTCGCCGGCATCCTTAGAATCCACTAAGTCAGATATCGTGTGGTTAACATTTGATTGATCTGCTAACTACTTCCGATTGACTATTAGTAATCAAAAAGCGAGTGTACACTACACTTATTCCGGTGCTCCATTTTGTTTCGAAAGTGGAATTTGGGGGAAAACACCTCGTTCAACTTGCAGGGCGTTTTTCGCGGGAAAACTATTGATGGTACACATGTGAGAGTAGAAGGGTTAGCGACTCTAGCATTAGTTGCTAAATATGTCCTTGAGATATATGTAAGTGACATACTTCATTTTCAAGTTTGTTGTTAGTATCTCCCCAAATTTGCTTTTATCCCTTGAAGAAAGTTTAGATGTTCTATTTTCTAATGATGAGTGGATGAGAAAAATAGTGAGGCCCATCACTGGAAGAAAAGAACCGAACGAGCCTAAAGCTCTATCGGCCGCCCCACTGGGTTTCATTTTCGGCCTGATTAACCAGAGAACGCCCAGTTCAACCTCCGGAGAAGCTGTCGTGGACGAACAAAGCAATGTCAACAACACCCAACGTTTTTTGGGACGCGCCGGCTATTTTACCGCCCCCAGCCGTGCGCCCCAAAGGGCCTTTTCGCTCGGCGCGGTCCAATACGGTGTCCGGCGCCCCGAGACAATCTCCGCTCCACTGGGGGAGCTACGAGCGAGCCGGACAGAGCGAGGAGGCGTGGCGTGAGTGGCGGGCCTGATGTGTTATTGATATGGAAGTTTAAACCCGTTGCCTACCTCTGGTCAAGCAGCGTCAATGGGCTTGTGGCTTTCCCAGTCGGCGCAGTGAAGCGTCTCGACACGCATGGCTGTGTGGCCATCCCCGCCGGTGTTATTACGGCCAACGCTCCCGCTACCGATTCGCTTTTCACCGTTGTATAAAGAGGCGACCCCTCCTTCTCGTCCCTTCCACACCATTCGCGCCGCTCTCTACCGCGCCCCCACAAACAACCCCTAGATCTCGCCGATGTCGTCTACCCGGAAGAACATCCTCGCCGCAGAGCGCCGGCAAGGGAAACACGCGCTGGCCGGCAGTTCGGGGACGATTACAGACAAACTCGTACTATTATACGTATGTGCGCTTTGCTTACATTTTGTTGCAGAAAATATTATTTGAGGGTGGAAAAGTCACACATAAGTGGTTGGATCTGAGCTAGATAATATCTATCTATAAACATAAACCCAAAAGAAATGGCCCGAAACGAGGCGCACAGGAGCATGCTAATTTGCATCATTTTAACACTGATTAACAAAAGCAATCATATGTCTAGGCAGTAGCATTGTGCCATGGAGGATAGGTTGTTTCTTGCAGCCATCTGTGCCAATCCTATGGACTAGGCAACCTTCGTCGAGTTGCTCCAATGCCAGGTGATATGGTCAGTGATGGAACATCGTTATGTATCTGCCCCATGCCCACCTCTATCCATGTGGAGCAGTAGCTCTGCCACAAGCTCTACTAGAAAGCCATGCATGCACATGCAGTCAATATGGACTCCAACCAGGTTGCAATCATAGATCTTAGTTATCAGGGGTGGCCCATCTGAGATCTGGCCCGTAGGACTCAGCGAGCCTACTTGTAAAAATTTGTACGTGACTCAATACAAGTTGTGGCAAATGTTTAGTCCCACCTTAATTGAGAGCACTTTATAAGGGGGGCTTGCTGTTGTCATCTAAAATAGTAGAACCTCCCCATGAAGCATGGACACATAGCGCGTGCGCTCGCGTGAATATTCGCGACTTAAGACTTTGGACGCTTGGCGACGGCGCGGTGGGCTAAAGTCTATATTTTTTCGTTTTAACATCGAAAAATCTTAAATGAGATGATTTTCTAATTTTGTTTTCACACGTCGCTGTTTCTGCCCCATGGCTAATGTTTGGTTTTCCTAATAGCCCAGCTTCAGTCTCTCTCACACGTACTCTCAATGGTCTTGGGCACCGGTCTTGGGCGTGGACAGGCGGCTGAGACACGGATCAGCCCTCACTCCATCGCCTCGCTTCCTACTGCCTCTTCAGCTATACGTGCGGTAAACACGTCTCCTCCCTCTCCCCTTCTCTTAGGACTCTACCACCGGCCTCTGCCCTTCGCCAGTTTACTCCATCCCCATCAGCTTTCTCTTCTTCTTCGTCGCTCACCATCATCGTCGCTCCATCCTCCTCGTTGCTTACCTGTTGTGGTTTTTTAACTGTATGGTTTATATGTCTAATAATCTTCCCAAAACCTAAATGAGTTACCATTACCAATTTTCCACCTATACACAACTATTCATAGAGTTAACAACCCACATAACAACCTTCAAAAGTGAGAGACGCCTATAGTGTCACTATAGAAAATGTTGGAGTTTTGGGTGTTCTACGTATGATCAACCATTGACTTTCATAACTTGCGATAATCTTTTATTATCTTTTTATCCAAGATCTTAGAAGACAATGATTCGCATTATCCAAGTTAGGAAGTCTTAATCCTCCATATTCTTTCTTTTTTGCATATTAATTTCCAATGTAATTTTATGCCCTTGAAAGTCATTCCACGAGAAATTGGCCATCTTGGAATTAATCAACTCAAAATCCCACTTGGGGAACTTGACGAAGGAAAGAAGGTAGACAAGATAATTGCAAGGAATGTTTTAATGAGGAGCAATGTAGCTATGCAAGACAATAGTTTACCCCTCCGGCCAACTATCCTCTATAGAATTTTATAATTTAAGGGTTGCAAATCTGCTCTATTTAATTTTTCATAATATAGAGGTATTACTAGATATTTAATGGGGAAAGTACCAACTGATAAACAAAATGCTTGAGTGAAAGCAGCAGTCCCCTGGTCATCCAGACCAAGGGGAATTAGCTCACTCTTACTATAATTATATTTATTCCAAAAAGTTGTTCAAATCATGTGGGCATACATTTTAGATTATCCTCTGGCTCCATATTATTATCAACAAATAAGATGGTTTCATATGCATATTACAAGCAAATGGCATCACCTGGACATATATCAGAGCACAAACCTCTAAGCAAATTATGCCTAGCTGATATAGCAAGCATCCTAGTGATAGTGTTTATTACGTGATAAAAAAATGAGGGGAGACAGGGGTCTCCCTCCTCGGCCCTTTCCCAACTAAGAAAAAAAAAGGACATATCAAATTGTTTAATTTGACTCCAATGGAGCCTTGGAAAACAATGGATTTGAACAAAGTAATCCATTTCTTACCAAATGCCCTTTTAGCCAGGAGATCAAGCAAAAATTGCAAGACTCACTTTGTCAAAGGCTTTTCCATAATCTAACTTAAGTACAACACCTTTACTCTTGGACTTGACAACCGAATGTAAGATCTCATGAGCAGCCACCACACTCTCAAGGATATATCTACCTTTAATGAAAGCATAATGATTGATGGAAGTGAGAATGTTCATAATCAAAGAAAGCCTATTAGTCAAGACCTTAGTAAAGATTTTAAAATAGAGTTAAGAAGGCTAATTTTCCTTTACTTCATGGAAGACACACCGGACGGAAAGGAGGGGGCAGCGGCGACCGCCGGCCAGAGTCAGGGGCTCTAGCAAGGGGAGGAGTCGAGGCGGGTGGTGGCCGGTGGGGGGAGGCGAATTCGCGCTCAGTCGAATCGTGGCAGCGGCGAACGCCGGCCGGAGTCAGGGGCACCGACAAGGGGAGTAGCCGAGGCGGGCGGTGGCCAGTGGGGGAAGAGAGATTCACGCTCAGTCGAATCGGGGGCAGCGGCGGCCGCCGACCGGAGTCAGTGGCGCCGGCAACCGAGGCGAGCGGTGGCCGGTGGGAGAAGACGGATTCGCGCTCAGTCGAATCAGGGAATCGCATCGCGTGATCTCGCGTACAGTGGCTGTGCGGGCTTGCTTTCCTGGTCTCTCTTATGGATGCTGTGTGGGCCAGTATTTAGACCGACGGATAGACAAGAGTGTGGAACATCTCAGTAAGGAAGTAAAGAGGCCCATTGGAGGCACCAGTGGCCCATTGGTAAAATTCTGAGAACTCTAGTGTCATGTCTAAATTTTAGTCCCACATTGCTAAGGGAAGAAAGTTTGGACCAACTTATAAGGAGAACTCTTGTTGACATCTGAAATGGTAAAGACACACATAGGGTTGCACCACACACATGCATGTGTAGCGCGTGCGCTCGCGTGAATATTCGCAACTTAAGACTTTGGACGCTTGGCGACGGCGCGGCTAGCGAACTAGCAAATAAAGTTTATACTTTTTTAGACAAAATAAATGCTTTACTTTCCTCGGATGTTTCTGCAAGGCAGTCGCCAGCATCCTTAGAATCCACTAAGTCAGATATCGTGTGGTTAACATTTTATTGATCTGCTAACTACTTCCAGTTGACTATTAGTAATCAAAAAGCAGTGTACACTACACTTATTCTGGTGCTCCATTTTGTTTCTGAAAGTGGAATTTGGGGGAAAACACCCTGTTCAACTTGCAGGCGTTTTTTCGCGCGAAAACTATTGATGGTACACATGTGAGAGTAGAAGGGTTAGCGAGTCTAGCATTAGTTGCTAAATATGTTCTAGAGATATATGTAAGTGCCATACTTCATTTTCAAGTTTGTTGTTAGTATCTCCCCAAATTTGCTTTTATCCCTTGAAGAAAGTTTAGATGTTCTATTTTCTAATGATGAGTGGATGAGAAAAATAGTGAGGCCCATCACTGGAAGAAAAGAACCGAGCGAGCCTACAGCTCTATTTGCCGCCCCACTGGGTTTCATTTTCGGCCTGATTAACCAGAGAACGCTGATACGTCTTCAACGTATCTATAATTTCTTATGTTCCATGCTAGTTTTATGACAATACCTACATGTTTTATTCACACTTTATAATGATTTTATGCATTTCCTGGGACTAACCTATTAAGAAGATGCCACAGTGCCAGTTCCTGTTTTCTGCTATTTTTGGTTTCAGAAAAGTTAGTTTACAATTATTCTCGGAATTGGACGAAACAAAAGCCCACGGCCCTATTTTCCACGGAGTGTTCCAGAAGTCCGAAGAAGAGTCGAGGAAGGTCAGCAGGGGGCCCACACCACATGGCGATGTGGTAGTGGGGCCCCCGCGCCGACCTATGGGGAGGGAGCCCCCTGGCTCCCCCAACGCTGCCCCTTCGCCTATTTATTCCTTCGTATCGAAAAACCCTAGTACCGAGAGCCAAAATACGAGAAAAGTTCCAGAGATGCCGCCTCCGTCAACCCCATCTCTGGGGGTTCTTAAGATCACCTCCGGCACCCTGCCGGAGAGGGGAATCATCACCGGAGGGCTCTACATCACGATGCCCGCCTCCAGACTGATGCGTGAGTAGTTCATCCTTGGACTATGGGTCCATAGCAGTAGCTAGATGGTTGTCTTCTCCTCATTGTGCTATCATGTTAGATCTTGTGAGCTGCCTATCATGATCAAGATCGTCTATTTGTAATGCTACATGTTGTGTTTGTTGGGATCCGATGAATATGGAATACTATGTCAAGTTGATTATTGATCTATCATATATTTGTTGTTTATGTTCTTGCATGCTCTCTGTTGCTAGTAGAGGCTCTGGCCAAGTTGATACTTGTGACTCCAAGAGGGAGTATTTATGCTCCATAGTGGGTTCATGCCTCCATTGAATGCAGGGACGAGTGATAGAAAGTTCTAAGGTTGTGGATGTGTTGTTGCCACTAGGGATAAAACATCAATGCTTTGTCTAAGGATATTTGTGTTGATTACATTACGCAGACATACTTAATGCAATTGTACATTGTTTGCAACTTAATACTGGAAGGGGTGCGGATGCTAACCCGAAGGTGGAGTTTTTAGGCATAGATGCATGCTGGATAGCGGTCTATGTACTTTGTCGTAATGCCCTAATTAAATCTCATAGTAGTCATCATGATATGTATGTGCATTGTTATGCCCTCTATATTTGTCAATTGCCCAACTGTAATTTGTCCACCCAACATGCTATTTCTTATTGGAGATACACCACTAGTGAACTGTGGACCCCGGTCCATTCTTTTACATCTGAAATACAATCTACTGCAAACTCTGTTCTTTGTTCTTCACAAGCAAACATCATTCTCCACACCATACGTTTAATCCTTTGTTTACAGCAGGCCGGTGAGATTGACAACCTCACTATTAAGTTGGGGCAAAGTATTTTGATTGTGTTGTGCAGGTTCCACATTGGCGCCGGAATCCCTGGTGTTGCGCCGCACTACACTCCTCCGCCAACAACCTTCACATGGCCTTCATCTCCTACTGGTTCGATAACCTTGGTTTCTTACTGAGGGAAAACTTGCTGCTGTACGCATCACACCTTCCTCTTGGGGTTCCCAACAGACGTGTGTCTCACGCGCCATCATATGCGTCATGCGTGTCGGCGGCGAGGCAGAGGTTTGCTCGCTCAGCCATGCAAACCGTCCAAATGGAATTCCCACCCCGAAGCAGAAGTTTGCTCTTTCAGCCATGCAATCAGGCGGAATGGAAATTGACATTCAAGCAATGGTACCATACATGCACTATCATCTCAAAGGAAAGTAACACTACTGCCTTACATTTATATATGTATTATTACCCTTTGAATGGAAGAAAGTCTCATGTAATTAATACCATGGAAGACTTGGATGTTTCCATTCTATGCCCGTACTACTTCAACTATATATCGTGTGTACCCACAGGTGGGTAAGGGCATAATCATGTGTCAAATAAATTAGAGCATGCATGACTTGCATTCCCTTTTCCCCATGCATGCATCAGCATGTCCTTTTTCGTTGGAATGGTGTGCCAGTATTTAGACCGACGGATAGACAAGAGTGTGGAACATCTCAGTAAGGAAGTAGAGAGGCCCATTGGAGGCACCAGTGGCCCATTGGTAAAATTCTGAGAACTCTAGTGTCATGTCTAAATTTTAGTCCCACATTGCTAAGGGAAGAAAGTTTGGACCAACTTATAAGGAGAACTCTTGTTGACATCTGAAATGGTAAAGACACACATAGGGTTGCACCATACACATGCATGTGTAGCGCGTGCGCTCGCGTGAATATTCGCGACTTAAGACTTTGGACGCTTGGCGACGGCGCGGCTAGCGAACTAGCAAATAAAGTTTATACTTTTTTAGACAAAATAAATGCTTTACTTTCCTCGGATGTTTACGCAAGGCAAGTCGCCAGCATCCTTAGAATCCACTAAGTCAGATATCGTGTGGTTAACATTTTATTGATCTGCTAACTACTTCCAGTTGACTATTAGTAATCAAAAAGCAGTGTACACTACACTTATTCCGGTGCTCCATTTTGTTTCTGAAAGTGGAATTTGGGGGAAAACACCCTGTTCAACTTGCAGGCGTTTTTTCGCGGGAAAACTATTGATGGTACACATGTGAGAGTAGAAGGGTTAGCGAGTCTAGCATTAGTTGCTAAATATGTCCTTGAGATATATGTAAGTGCCATACTTCATTTTCAAGCTTGTTGTTAGTATCTCCCCAAATTTGCTTTTATCCCTTGAAGAAAGTTTAGATGTTCTATTTTCTAATGATGAGTGGATGAGAAAAATAGTGAGGCCCATCACTGGAATAAAAGAACCGAACGAGCCTAAAGCTCTATCGGCTGCCCCACTGGGTTTCATTTTCGGCCTGATTAACCAGAGAACGCTGATACGTCTCCAACGTATCTATAATTTCTTCTGTTCCATGCTAGTTTTATGACAATACCTACATGTTTTATTCATACTTTATAATGATTTTATGCATTTCCTGGGACTAACCTATTAAGAAGATGCCACAGTGCCAGTTCCTATTTTCTGCTATTTTTGGTTTCAGAAAAGTTAGTTTACAAATATTCTCGGAATTGGACGAAACAAAAGCCCACGGCCCTATTTTCCACGGAGTGTTCCAGAAGTCCGAAGAAGAGTCGAGGAAGGTCAGTAGGGGGCCCACACCACATGGCGATGCGGCAGTGGGGCCTCCCGCGCCGACCTATGGGGAGGGAGCCCCCTGGCTCCCCCAACGCTGCCCCTTCGCCTATTTATTCCTTCGTATCGGAAAACCCTAGTACCGAGAGCCAAAATACGAGAGAAGTTCCAGAGACGCCGCCGCCGTCAACCCCATCTCGGGCGGTTCTTAAGATCACCTCCAGCACCCTGCCGGAGAGGGCAATCATCACCGGAGGGCTCTACATCACCATGCCCGCCTCCGGACTGATGCGTGAGTAGTTCATCCTTGGACTATGGGTCCATAGCAGTAGCTAGATGGTTGTCTTCTCCTATTATACCATCATGTTTAGATCTTGTGAGCTGCCTATCATGATCAAGATCATCTATTTGTAATGCTACATGTTGTGTTTGTTGGGATCCGATGAATATGGAATACTATGTCAAGTTGATTATTGATCTATCATATATGTTGTTTATGATCTTGCATGCTCTCCGTTGCTAGTAGAGGCTCTGGCCAAGTTGATACTTGTAACTCCAAGAGGGGGTATTTATGCTAGATAGTGGGTTCATGCCTCCATTGAATGCGGGACAGATGACAGAAAGTTCTAAGGTTGTGGATGTGCTGTTGCCACTAGGGATAAAACATCAATGCTTTGTCTAAGGATATTTGTATTGTTTACATTACACACAGTATTTAATGCAATTGTCTGTTGTTTGCAACGTAATACTGGAAGGGGTGCGGATGCTAACCCGAAGGTGGACTTTTTAGGCATAGATGCATGCTGAATGGCGGTCTATGTTCTTTATCGTACTGCCCTAAGTAAATCTCATAGTAGTCATCATGATATGTATGTGCATTGTTATGCCCTCTCTGTTTGTCAATTGCCCAACTGTAATTTGTTTACCCAACATGTTATTTATCTTATTGGAGAGACACCACTAGTGAACTGTGGACCCCGGTCCATTCTTTTACATCTGAAATACAACCTACTGCAATCATTGTTCTCTTTTGTTTTCTGCAAGCAAACATCATTTTCCACACCATACGTTTAATCCTTTGTTTTCAGCAAGCCGGTGAGATTGACAACCTCACTGTCAAGTTGGGGGCAAAGTATTTTGATTGTGTTGTGCAGGTTCCACGTTGGCGCCAGAATCCCTGGTGTTGCGCCGCACTACACTCCTTCACCAACAACCTTCACGTGGCCTTCATCTCCTACTGGTTCGATAACCTTGGTTTCTTACTGAGGGAAAACTCGCTGCTGTACTCATCATACCTTCCTCTTGGGGTTCCCAACGGACGTGTGCTTTACCGTCACAAGCATCTACTTTTCTGGCACCGTTGCCGGGGAGATCAAGACATGCTGCAAGGGGAGTCTCTCACACCCAATCTCTTTACTTTGTTTATTGTCTTGTTTTATTTTATTTTCTGTCTTGTTTGCTTTCTTTATATCAAAAACACAAAAAAATTAGTTACTTGTTTTACTTTATTTAATTCAGTTTTGCTTTATTTATTTTTATTATTGCTAAAATGAATACTCCTGAGAACACTAAGTTGTGTGACTTAACTAGCACAAATAATAATGATTTCATATGCACTCCTATTGCTCCACCTGCTTCTACAGCAGAATTTTATGAAATTAAACCTGCTTTACTAAATCTTGTTATGAGAGAGCAATTTTCTGGTGTTAGTACTGATGCTGCTGCTGCCCATCTTAATAATTTTGTTGAACTTTGTGAAATGCATAAGTATAAGGATATAGATGGGGATATTATAAAACTGAAATTGTTTCCTTTCTCCTTGAGAGGAAGAGCTAAAGATTGGTTGCTATCTTTGCCTAAAAATAGTATTAGTTCATGGACTAAATGTAAAGATGCTTTCATTGGAAGATATTATCCTCCTGCTAAAATTATATCTTTGAGAAGTGATGTCTACGGGTGCTTCTATTCTTGTAGACAGTGTTGGGCCTCCAAGAGCAGAGGTTTGTAGAACAGCAGCAAGTTTCCCTTAAGTGGATCACCCAAGGTTTATCGAACTCAGGGAGGAAGAGGACAAAGATATCCCTCTCATGCAACCCTGCAACCACAAAGCAAGAAGTCTCTTGTGTCCCCAACACACCTAATAGGTGCACTAGTTCGGCGAAGAGATAGTGAAATACAAGTGGTATGAATGAATATGAGCAGTAGTAACGAGCGCCGGAAAAGTGCTTGCTGGCGTGTGATTGATGGTATTAATATTGCAGGAAGTAAAGATGCAGTAAAACAGTAAACAAGCAGCGATAGCAATATTTAGGAACAAGGCCTAGGGATCATACTTTCACTAGTGGACACTCTCAACATTGATCACATAACAGAATAAATAGATAAATGCTAGACTCTACACCCTCTTGTTGGATGATGAACACCACTAGCGTGTAGGATTACACGAACCCTCAATGCCGGAGTTAACAAGCTCCACAATATTCAATGTTCATATTTAAATAACCTTAGAGTGCATGACGGATCAACATAACCAAACCAAGTACTAACATAGCATGCACACTCGTCACCTTCACACTACGAAAGGAGGAATAGATCACATCAATACTATCATAGCAATAGTTAACTTCATAATCTACAAGAGATCACAATCATAGCCCACGCCAAGTACTACACGATGCACACACTCGTCACCATTACACCGTGCGGGAGGAATAAACTACTTTAATAACATCACTAGAGTAGCACACGGATAAATTGTGATACAAAACACATTGCAATCATAAAGAGATATAAATAAGCACTTCACTATGCCATTCATAACAGCGAATAAGTATTCCGTGAAATATAGCCTAAGAGACCCACACGGTGCACACACTGTCACCTTTACACACGTGGGACAAGGAGTCTCCGGAGATCACATAAGTAAAACCCACTTGACTAGCATAATGACATCTAGATTACAAGCATCATCATATGAATCTCAATCATGTAGGGCAGCTCATGAGATTATTGTATTGAAGTACATAGGAGAGAGATGAACCACATAGCTACCGGTACAGCCCCGAGCCTCGATGGAGAACTACTCCCTCCTCATGGGAGACAACGAGCATTGATGAAGATGGCGGTGGTGTCGATGGAGGAGCCTTCCGGGGGCACTTCCCCGTCCCGGCGACGTGCCGGAACAGAGACTCACCGTCCCCCGGATCTTGGCTTCGCGATGGCGGCGGCTCTGGAAGGTTTTCTCTGGTTTCGTCAAACGTGTCGAGGTTTTTAGGTCAGGGACCTTTATATAGGCGAAGAGGCGGAGTCGGGGGGTCGACGAGGCGACGACACACTAGGGGGGCGCGCCCCCCTGGGTCGCGCCGCCCTGTCATCTGGGGGCCCAGTGGCCCCCCTCTGGCCTCTCTCGGGTGTTCTGGAAGCTTCGCGTGATCCTAAGATGCTGGGCGTTGATTTCGTCCGATTCCGAGAATATTTCCTTACTAGGATTTCGAAACCAAAAACAGCTAGAAACAACGAATCGGCCCTTCGGCATCTCGTCAATAGGTTAGTTCCGGAAAACGCATAATAATGACATAAAGTATGCATAAAACATGTAGATATCATCAATAATGTGGCATGGAACATAAGAAATTATCGATACGTCGGAGACGTATCAGCATCCCCAAGCTTAGTTCTCGCTCGTCCCGAGCGAGTAAACGATAACAAAGATAATTTCTGGAGTGACATGCCATCATAACCTTGATCATACTATTGTAAGCATATGTAATGAATGCAGCGATCAAAACAATGGTAATGACATGAGTAAACAACTCGAATCATAAAGCAAAGACTTTTCATGAATAGTACTTTCAAGACAAGCATCAATAAGTCTTGCATAAGAGTTAACTCATAAAGCAATAAATTCATAGTAAAGGTATTGAAGCAACACAAAGGAAGATTAAGTTTCAGCGGTTGCTTTCAACTTATAACATGTATATCTCATGGATAGTTGTCAATGCAAAGTAATATAACAAGTGCAATATGCAAGTATGTAGGAATCAATGCACAGTTCACACAAGTGTTTGCTTCTTGAGATGGAGAGAAATAGGTGAACTGACTCAACATAAAAGTAAAAGAAAGGCCCTTCGCAGAGGGAAGCATTGATTGCTATATTTGTGCTAGAGCTTTGGTTTTGAAAACAAGAAACAATTTTGTCAACGGTAGTAATAAAGCACATGCATCATGTAAATTATATCTTACAAGTTGCAAGCCTCATGCATAGTATACTAATAGTGCCCGCACCTTGTCCTAATTAGCTTGGATTACCGGGATTATCATTGCAATACACATGTTTTAACCAAGTGTCACAAAGGGGTACCTCTATGCCGCCTCGTACAAAGGTCTAAGGAGAAAGTTCGCATTGGATTTCTCGCTTTTGATTATTCTCAACTTAGACATCCATACCGGGACAACATAGACAACAGATAATGGACTCATCTTTAATGCATAAGCATGTAACAACAATTAATGTTCTCATATGAGATTGAGGATATTTGTCCAAAACTGAAACTTCCACCATGATTCATGGCTTTAGTTAGCGGCCCAATGTTCTTCTTTAACAATATGCATGCTCTAACCATTAAATGAGTGGTAAATCTCCCCTACTTCAGACAAGACGGACATGCATAGCAACTCACATGATATACAACAAAGAGAGTTGATGGCGTCCCCAAGAACATGGTTATCGCACAACAAGCAACTTAATAAGAGATAAAGTGCATAAGTAAATATTCAATACCACAATAGTTTTTAAGCTATTTGTCCCATGAGCTATATATTGCAAAGGCGAATGATGGAAATTTTAAAGGTAGCACTCAAGCAATTTACTTTGGAATGGCGGAGAAATACCATGTAGTAGGTAGGTATGTGATACGTCTCCAACGTATCGATAATTTCTTATGTTCCATGCCACATTATTGATGATACCTACATGTTTTATGCACACTTTATGTCATATTCGTGCATTTTCTGGAACTAACCTATTAACAAGATGCCGAAGAGCCAGTTGTTGTTTTCTGCTGTTTTTGGTTTCAGAAATCCTAGTAACGAAATATTCTCGGAATTGGACGAAATCAAGACCCGTGGTCCTATTTTGCCACGAAGCTTCCGTAAGACCGAAGAGGAGTCGAAGTGGGGCCACGAGGGGCCGACACTATAGGGCGGCCAAGACCTGGGCCGCGCCGACCTGTAGTGTGGGGCCCCCGTGTGGCCCCCCACGTTGCCCTTCCGCCTACTTAAAGCCTCCGTCGCGAAACCCCTGATGCGAAAAACCACGATACGGAAAACCTTACTGAGACGCCGCCAATCCCATCTCGGGGGATTCTGGAGATCTCCTCCGGCACCCTGCCGGAGAGGGGATTCATCTCCCGGAGGACTCTACACCGCCATGGTCGCCTCCGGAGTGATGAGTGAGTAGTTCACCCCTGGACTATGGGTCCATAGAAGTAGCTAGATGGTTGTCTTCTCCTCATTGTGCTTCATTGTTGGATCTTGTGAGCTGCCTAACATGATCAAGATCATCTATCTGTAATGCTATATGTTGTGTTTGTCGGGATCCGATGGATAGAGAATACCATGTTATGTTAATTATCAAGTTATTACATATGTGTTGTTTATGATCTTGCATGCTCTCCGTTATTAGTAGAGGCTGTGGCCAAGTTGATGCTAGTAACTCCAAGAGGGAGTATTTATGCTCGATAGTGGGTTCATGCCTGCATTGACACCTGGGGGAGTGACAGAAACCCCTAAGGTTGTGTTGTGCTGTTGCCACTAGGGATAAAACATTGATGCTATGTCCGAGGATGTAGTTATTGATTACATTACGCACCATACTTAATGCAATTGTCTTGTTGTTAGCAACTTAATACCGGAAGGGGTTCGGACGATAACCTGAAGGTGGACTTTTTAGGCATAGATGCAGTTGGATGGCGGTCTATGTACTTTGTCGTAATGCCCAATTAAATCTCACTGTACTTATCATGACATGTATGTGCATTGTTATGCCCTCTCTATTTGTCAATTGCCCGACTGTAATTTGTTCACCCAACATGCTTTTATCTTATGGGAGAGACACCTCTAGTGAACTGTGGACCCCAGTCCATTCTTTTATACTGAAATACAAATCTGCTGCAATACTTGTTTTACTGTTTTCTCTGCAAACAATCATCTTCCACACAATACGGTTAACTCTTTGTTACAGCAAGCCGGTGAGATTGACAACCTCACTGTTTCGTTGGGGCAAAGTACTTTGGTTGTGTTGTGCAGGTTCCACGTTGGCGCCGGAATCTCCGGTGTTGCGCCGCACTACATCCCGCCGCCATCAACCTTCAACGTGCTTCTTGACTCCTACTGGTTCGATTAAACCTTGGTTTCTTACTGAGGGAAACTTGCCGCTGTGCGCATCACACCTTCCTCTTGGGGTTCCCAACGGACGTGTCAATTACACGCATCAAGCAAATTTCGGCGCCGTTGCCGGGGAGATCAAGACACGCCGCAAGGGGAGTCTCCACTTCTCAATCTCTTTACTTTGTTTTTGTCTTGCTTTATTTTATTTACTACTTTGTTTGCTGCATTATATCAAAACACAAAAAAATTAGTTGCTAGCTTTACTTTATTTACTGTCTTGTTTGCTATATCAAAAACACAAAAAAAATAGTATACTTGCATTCACTTTATCCAGTTTGCTTTATTTACTACTGTTAAAATGAGTAATCCTGAAGTTGAAGTTCGTTCGTTTAAGCAACAAGGGGGAGAATGTTTAAAATATGCTTGGTATAGAATTAGTGATGCCCATAATAGGTGTACTAAGAAACACTCCACCACTATCCTACTCGGGAATTTTTATGTTGGTATCTCTAGCTCGGAATAGATATGTTCTTGATTGTCTCGCGGGAGGTAACTTCCTAGGCACTCCCGCTTTAGAAGCTAGTTGCATTATTGAGAGTTTATTTGGAGCACCACCTGTTAATGAAATTAAAATTGAAACCTCCCTTGAGGATGTCATGAAAAAACTAGAAACCATAGAGAAAAAATTTAGTGTTGAAACTAAGTTGGAGATGTTACTTGATAAAACTGACAAACTTGATAAATCCTTAGGAGGAATTGATGAAAGAATTAATGTCCTAGGAACTTGTGTTGACCATGATAATCAAATTAATAGGATTGGCGAACTTGAAAAAGCTATGGGAACCTTGGGTTCAACCTTTTCATCTTTACGAGTTTAGAGAGAAAGCTTATGTGGGAAAGGAGCAAAAGTTTATGTATGTCTCTAAAGTGCCTAAACCAAAGAAATATTATTATAGGCCTAAAATTGACAAAGCCCTTAGTACCACTACAAATGGGGGAGCTTATGATGTTGATGCTTCATCTCTTGATGTTACTTGATATACACTTTCTGCGCCTAGGCGAAAGGCGTTAAAGAAAAGCGCTTATGGGAGACAACCCATGTTTTTACTACAGTATTTTTGTTTTATATTTGAGTCTTGGAAGTTGTTTACTACTATAGCAACCTCTCCTTATCTTAGTTTTGTGTTTTGTTGTGGCAAGTAAAGTCTTTGATAGTAAAGTAAGTACTAGATTTGGATTACTGCGCAGTTCCAGATTTCTTTGCTGTCACGAATCTGGGTCTACCTCCCTGTAGGTAGCTAAGAAAATTAAGCCAATTTACGTGCATGATCCTCAGATATGTACGCAACTTTCATTCAATTTGGGCATTTTCATTTGAGCAAGTCTGGTGCCCTAATAAAATCCATCTTTACGGATCTGTTCTGTTTTGACAGATTCTGCCTTTTATTTCGCATTGCCTCTTTTGCTATGTTGGATGAATTTCTTTGATCCATTAATGTCCAGTAGCTTTATGCAATGTCCAGAAGTGTTAAGAATGATTGTGTCACCTCTGAACATGTGAATTTTTATTGTGCACTAACCCTCTAATGAGTTGTTTCGAGTTTGGTGTGGAGGAAGTTTTCAAGGATCAAGAGAGGAGTATGATGCAATATGATCAAGGAGAGTGAAAGCTCTAAGCTTGGGGATGCCCCGGTGGTTCACCCCTGCATATTCTAAGAAGACTCAAGCGTCTAAGCTTGGGGATGCCCAAGGCATCCCCTTCTTCATCGACAACATTATCGGGTTCCTCCCCGAAACTATATTTTTATTCCGTCACATCTTATGCACTTTGCTTGGAGCGTCGGTTTGTTTTTGTTTTTGTTTTGTTTGAATAAAATGGATCCTAGCATTCACTTTGTGGGAGAGAGACACGCTCCGCTGTAGCATATGGACAAGTATGTCTTTAGGCTCTACTCATAGTATTCATGGCGAAGTTTCTTCTTCGTTAAATTGTTATATGGTTGGAATTGGAAAATACTACATGTAGTAATTCTAAAATGTCTTGGATAATTTGATACTTGGCAATTGTTGTGCTCATATTTAAGCTCTTGCATCATATACTTTGCACCCATTAATGAAGAAACACATAGAGCTTGCTAATTTGGTTTGCATATTTGGTTTCTCTAGAGTCTAGATAACATCTAGTATTGAGTTTTGAACAACAAGAAAGACGGTGTAGAGTCTTATAATGTTTACAATATGTCTTTTATGTGAGTTTTGCTGCACCGTTCATCCTTGTGTTTGTTTCAAATAACCTTGCTAGCCTAAACCTTGTATCGAGAGGGAATACTTCTCATGCATCCAAAATACTTGAGCCAACCACTATGCCATTTGTGTCCACCATACCTACCTACCACATGGTATTTCTCCGCCATTCCAAAGTAAATTGCTTGAGTGCTACCTTTAAAATTCCATCATTCACTTTTGCAATATATAGCTCATGGGACAAATAGCTTAAAAACTATTGTGGTATTGAATATGTACTTATGCACTTTATCTCTTATTAAGTTGCTTGTTGTGCGATAACCATGCTTCTGGGGACGCCATCAACTATTCTTTGTTGAATATCATGTGAGTTGCTATGCATGTCCATCTTGTCTGAAGTAAGAGAGATCTACCACGTTAATGGTTGGAGAATGCATATTGTTAGAGAAGAACATTGGGCCGCTAACTAAAGCCATGATTCATGGTGGAAGTTTCAGTTTTGGACATATATCCTCAATCTCATATGAGAATAATAATTGTTGCCACATGCTTATGCATTAAAGAGGAGTCCATTATCTGTTGTCCATGTTGTCCCGGTATGGATGTCTAAGTTGAGAATAATCAAAAGCGAGAAATCCAAAATGCGAGCTTTCTCCTTAGACCTTTGTACAGGCGGCATGGAGGTACCCCATTGTGACACTTGGTTAAAACATGTGCATTGCAAAGATCCGGTAGTCCAAGCTAATTAGGACAAGGTGTGGGCACTATTAGTATACTACGCATGAGGCTTGCAACTTGTAAGATATAATTTTCATAACTCATATGCTTTATTACTACCGTTGACAAAATTGTTTCATGTTTTCAAAATAAAAGCTCTAGCACAAATATAGCAATCGATGCTTTCCTCTTTGAAGGACCATTCTTTTTACTTTTATGTTGAGTCAGTTCACCTACCTCTCTCCACCTCAAGAAGCAAACACTTGTGTGAAGCTGTGCATTGATTCCTACATACTTGCATATTGCACTTGTTATATTACTCTATGTTGACAATTATCCATGAGATATACATGTTACAAGTTGAAAGCAACCGCTGAAACTTAATCTTCCTTTGTGTTGCTTCAATACCTTTACTTTGATTTATTGCTTTATGAGTTAACTCTTATGCAAGACTTATTGATGCTTGTCTTGAAGTACTATTCATGAAAAGTCTTTGCTTTATGATTCACTTGTTTACTCATGACATTACCATTGTTTTGATCGCTGCATTCATTACATATGTTTACAAATAGTATGATCAAGGTTATGATGGCATGTCACTTCAGAAATTATCTTTGTTATCGTTTTACCTGCTCGGGACGAGCAGAACTAAGCTTGGGGATGCTGATACGTCTCCAACGTATCGATAATTTCTTATGTTCCATGCCACATTATTGATGATACCTACATGTTTTATGCACACTTTATGTCATATTCGTGCATTTTCTGGAACTAACCTATTAACAAGATGCCGAAGAGCCGATTCTTTGTTTTCTGCTGTTTTTGGTTTCAGAAATCCTAGTAACGAAATATTCTCGGAATTGGACGAAATCAAGACCCAGGGTCCTATTTTGCCACGAAGCTTCCAGAAGACCGAAGAGGAGTCGAAGTGGGGCCACGAGGGGCCGACACTATAGGGCGGCGCGGCCCAGCCCTTGGCCGCGCCGACCTGTAGTGTGGGGCCCCGTGTGGCCCCCCACGTTGCCCTTCCGCCTACTTAAAGCCTCCGTCGCGAAACCCCCGATGCGAAAAACCACGATACGGAAAACCTTACCGAGACGCCGCCGCCGCCAATCCCATCTCGGGGGATTACGGAGATCTCCTCCGGCACCTCGCCGGAGAGGGGATTCATCTCCCGGAGGACTCTACACCGCCATGGTCGCCTCCGGAGTGATGAGTGAGTAGTTCACCCCTGGACTATGGGTCCATAGCAGTAGCTAGATGGTTGTCTTCTCCTCATTGTGCTTCATTGTTGGATCTTGTGAGCTGCCTAACATGATCAAGATCATCTATCCGTAATGCTATATGTTGTGTTTGTCGGGATCCGATGGATAGAGAATACCATGTTATGTTAATTATCAAGTTATTACATATGTGTTGTTTATGATCTTGCATGCTCTCCGTTATTAGTAGAGGCTCGGCCAAGTTGATGCTAGTAACTCCAAGAGGGAGTATTTATGCTCGATAGTGGGTTCATGCCTGCATTGACACCCGGGGAGTGACGGAAACCCCTAAGGTTGTGTTGTGCTCGTTGCCACTAGGGATAAAACATTGATGCTATGTCCGAGGATGTAGTTATTGATTACATTACGCACCATACTTAATGCAATTGTCCGTTGTTAGCAACTTAATACTGGAAGGGGTTCGGACGATAACTCTGAAGGTGGACTTTTTAGGCATAGATGCGGTTGGATGGCGGTCTATGTACTTTGTCGTAATGCCCAATTAAATCTCACTCGTACTTATCATGACATGTATGTGCATTGTTATGCCCTCTCTATTTGTCAATTGCCCGACTGTAATTTGTTCACCCAACATGCTTTTATCTTATGGGAGAGACACCTCTAGTGAACTGTGGACCCCGGTCCATTCTTTTATACCTGAAATACAAATCTGCTGCAATACTTGTTTTACTCGTTTTCTCTGCAAACAATCATCTTCCACACAATACGGTTAACTCTTTGTTACGAGCAAGCCGGTGAGATTGACAACCTCACTGTTTCGTTGGGGCAAAGTACTTTGGTTGTGTTGTGCGGGTTCCACGTTGGCGCCGGAATCTCGGTGTTGCGCCGCACTACATCCCGCCGCCATCAACCTTCAACGTGCTTCTTGACTCCTACTGGTTCGATTAAACCTTGGTTTCTTACTGAGGGAAACTTGCCGCTGTGCGCATCACACCTTCCTCTTGGGGTTCCCAACGGACGTGTCAATTACACGCATCAGTATGGTGGACACAAATGGCATAGTGGTTGGCTCAAGGATTTTGGATGCATGAGAAGTATTCCCTCTCGATACAAGGCTTAGGCTAGCAAGGTTATTTGAAACAAACACAAGGATGAACCGGTGCAGCAAAACTCACATAAAAGACATATTGTAAACATTATAAGACTTTACACCGTCTTCCTTGTTGTTCAAACTCTTTACTAGAAATTATCTAGACCTTAGAGAGACCAATTATGCAAACCAAATTTTAGCAAGCTCTATGTATTTCTTCATTAATGGGTGCAAAGTATATGATGCAAGAGCTTAAACATGAGCACAACAATTGCCAAGTATCAAATTATTCAAGACATTTTAGAATTACTACATGTAGCATTTCCCGATTCCAACCATATAACAATGAACGAAGCGAGTTTCAACCTTCGCCATGAACATTAAAAGCTAAGAACACATGTGTTCATATGAACCAGCGGAGCATGTCTCTCTCCCACACAAGCATTTATTCGAGAGAATGAAAATAACAAAACGAAAATAAAAGCACACGAGATGCTCCAAGTAAAGTACATAAGATGTGACCGAATAAAAATATAGTTTCAAGAGAAGGAACCTGATAATTTATCGATGAAGAAGGGGATGCCTTGGGCATCCCCAAGCTTAGATGCTTGAGTCTTCTTGAAATATGCAGGGATGAACCACCGGGGCATCCCCAAGCTTAGTCTTTTCACTCTTCTTGATCACGTTGTATCATCCTCCTCTCTTGACCCTTGAAAACTTCCTCCACACCAAACTCGAAACAACTCATTAGAGGGTTAGTGCATAATAAAAATTCACATGTTCAGAGGTGACACAATCATTCTTAACACTTCTGGACATTGCCCAAAGCTACTGGACATTAATGAAACAAAGAAATCCATCCAACATAGCAAAAGAGGCAATGCGAAATAAAATGCGAGAATCTGTCAAAACGAACGATCCGTAAAGACGAATTTTATTGAGGCACCATACTTGCTCAGATGAAAATGCTCAAATTGAATGAAAGTTGCGTACATGTCTGAGGATCATGCACGTAAATTGGCAGATTTTTCTGAGTTACCTACAGAGAGGTAGATCGAAATTCGTGACAGCAAGAAATCTGGAACTGCGCAGTAATCCAAATCTAGTTTCAACCTTACTATCAAAGACTTTACTTGGCTCAACAAATGCAATAAAATAAGATAAGGAGAGGTTTCTACAGTAGTAACAACTTCCAAGACACAAATACAAAATAAAAGTACTGTAGTAAAAAAAACACATGGGTTATCTCCCAAGAAGTGCTTTCTTTATAGCCATTAAGATGGGCTCATTAGTTTTAATGATGCACTCGCAAGAAATAGTAGTTGAAGCAAAAGAGAGCATCAAGAGGCAAATTCAAAACAAATTTAAGTCTAACATGCTTCCTATGCATAGGAGTTTTGTAAATAAACAAGTTCATGAAGAAAAAAGTAACAAGCATAGGAAGATAGAACAAGTGTAGCTTCAAAAATTTCAGCATGTAGAGAGGTGTTTTAGTAACATGAAAATTTCTACAACCATATTTTCCTCTCTCATAATAACTTTCAGTAGCAACATGAGCAAACTCAACAATATAACTATCACATAAAGCATTCTTATCATGAGTCTCATGCATAAAATTATTACTCTCCACATAGGCATAATCAATTTTATTAGTTGTAGTGGGAGCAAATTCAACAAAGTTGCTATCATTATTATTCTCATCATCAAATATAGGAGGCATATTGTAATCATAATAAAATTTATCCTCCATAACAGGCGGTACTAAAAGACCAATATCATTATAATCATCATAAATAGGAGGCAAAGTATCATCAAAGTAAATTTTCTCCTCAATGCTTGGGGGACTAAAAATATCATGCTCATCAAAGCCAGCTTCCCCAAGCTTAGAATTTTCCATATCATTAGCAACAATGGTGTTCAAAGCGTTCATACTAATATGTTCCATAGGTTTTTTAATTTTCGCATCAAACCATCCATGTCTTAAATCAGGAAATAGAATAAGAAGCTCATTGTTGTCCATTATGCCAAACTAGTGTAAACAAGAAACAAAAAGATGCAATTGCACGATCTAAAGGAAATAGCTTCGAGCACACACACAACGGCGCCAGAAAAGTACTTTACCCGGAACCGGAGTATGAGAGCCTTTTACCTTTCCTCCCGAGCAACGGCGCCGGAAAATAGCTTGATGTCTACGGGTGCTTCTATTCTTGTAGACAGTGTTGGGCCTCCAAGAGCAGAGGTTTGTAGAACAGCGAGCAAGTTTCCCTTAAGTGGATCACCCAAGGTTTATCGAACTCGGGGAGGAAGAGGACAAAGATATCCCTCTCATGCAACCCCGCAACCACAAAGCAAGAAGTCTCTTGTGTCCCCAACACACCTAATAGGTGCACTAGTTCGGCGAAGAGATAGTGAAATACAAGTGGTCCGAATGAATATGAGCGAGTAGTAACGGCGCCGTAAAAGTGCTTGCTGGCGTGCAGTTGATGGTATTAATATTGCAGGAAGTAAAGATGCGGTAAAACAGTAAACAAGCAGCGATAGCAGTATTTAGGAACAAGGCCTAGGGATCATACATTCACTAGTGGACACTCTCAACATTGATCACATAACAGAATAAATAGATAAATGCTAGACTCTACACCCTCTTGTTGGATGATGAACACCACTAACTGTGTAGGATTACATGAACCCTCAATGCCGGAGTTAACAAGCTCCACAATATTCAATGTTCATATTTAAATAACCTTAGAGTGCATGACAGATCAACATAACCAAACCAAGTACTAACATAGCATGCACACTCGTCACCTTCACACTACGAAAGGAGGAATAGATCACATCAATACTATCATAGCAATAGTTAACTTCATAATCTACAAGAGATCACAATCATAGCCCACGCCAAGTACTACACGATGCACACACTGTCACCATTACACCGTGCGGGAGGAATAAACTACTTTAATAACATCACTAGAGTAGCACACGGATAAATTATGATACAAAACACATTGCAATCATAAAGAGATATAAATAAGCACTTCACTATGCCATTCATAACGGTGAATAAGTATTCCGTGAAATATAGCCTAAGAGACCCACACGGTGCACACACTCGTCACCTTTACACACGTGGGACAAGGAGTCTCCCGGAGATCACATAAGTAAAACCCACTTGACTAGCATAATGACATCTAGATTACAAGCATCATCATATGAATCTCAATCATGTAGGGCAGCTCATGAGATTATTGTATTGAAGTACATAGGAGAGAGATGAACCACATAGCTACCGGTACAGCCCCGAGCCTCGATGGAGAACTACTCCCTCCTCATGGGAGACAAGCAGCGTTGATGAAGATGGCGGTGGTGTCGATGGAGGAGCCTTCCGGGGCACTTCCCCGTCCCGGCGGCGTGCCGGAACGGAGACTCTCGTCCCCCGGATCTTGGCTTCGTGATGGCGGCGGCTCGGAAGGTTTTCTCTGGTTTCGTCGAACGTGTCGAGGTTTTTAGGTCGGGGACCTTTATATAGGCGAAGAGGCGGAGTCGGGGGTCGACGAGGCGACGACACACTAGGGGGCGCCCCCCCGGGCCACGCCGCCCTGTCATCCGGGGGCCCGGTGGCCCCCTCCGGCCTCTCTCGGGTGTTCCGGAAGCTTCGCGTGATCCTAAGATGCTCGGGCGTTGATTTCGTCCAATTCCTAGAATATTTCCTTACTAGGATTTCTGAAACCAAAAATAGCGTAAAACAAGCAATCGGCCCTTCGGCATCTCGTCAATAGGTTAGTTCCGGAAAACGCATAATAATGACATAAAGTATGCATAAAACATGTAGATATCATCAATAATGTGGCATGGAACATAAGAAATTATCGATACGTCGGAGACGTATCAAGAAGTAGCATTATGAATTTTACGCAATTAGATAATGAACATGTTGCCCAAGCATGGGAGAGAATGAAATCTTTGGTAAAGAATTGCCCCACCCATGGACTAACTACTTGGATGATCATCCAAACCTTTTATGCAGGATTAAATTTTTCTTCGAGGAACCTATTGGATTCAGTTGCTGGAGGTACTTTTATGTCCATCACTTTGGGTGCTGCAACAAAGCTTCTTGATGATATGATGATCAACTACTCTGAATGGCACACTGAAAGGACTACACAAGGTAAGAAGGTAAATTATGTTGAAGAAACTTCTTCCTTGAGTGATAAGATTGTTGTTATTATGTCTATGCTTGTTAATGGTAAATCTCATGTTGATCCTAATAATGTTCCTTTAGATTCATTGGTTGCTCAAGAAGAACATGTTGATGTGAACTTCATTAAAAATAATAATTTCAACAACGCTTATAGGAATAATTTTGGTAACAACTATAGGCCATATCCTTCTAATAGTGGTAATGGTTATGGTAATTCTTATGGTAATTCTTACAACAATAGTAGGAGTGTACCCTCTGATCTTGAAGTCATGCTTAAAGAATTTATTAGTACACAAACTGCTTTTAACAAATCTGTTGAGGAAAAGCTTGGTAAAATTGATGTTCTTGCTTCTAAGGTTGATAGTCTTGCTGTTGATGTTGATCTTTTAAAACTGAAAGTTATGCCTAATGAAACTAAAGATATTAAGTCATTTTCTACAGCAAATGCTATCCAAGTTCGAATTAATGACAATATTAGAATGATGGCTGAATTGCATGATAGGTGGGAAAGAGAAGAAAAACTTGCTAAAGAGAATAATATAGCTAAAGTTTGGACTATTACCACCACTAGTAATGTTGATGCTTCACATGTTGCTAAACCTCCTACTATCAATGATAAAATAATTGGTGTTGGCAATGTTTCTACTTCTACTACAAATCGTGCAAAATTGCCCGAAACTGCTAAAACTGTTTGTGATAAAAGTGCTGAAATTTTTCAAAGTGTTGGGGACAATGGTCCCATTGCTTTAGATCATAATGATTTTGATTTTGATAATTGTCATATTTCTGAAGTTATTAAGTTCTTGCAAAAACTTGCTAGAAGTCCTAATGCTAGTGTTATAAACTTGGCCTTTACAAAACATATTACAAATGCTCTCATTAAAGCTAGGGAAGAGGAATTAAAACTTGAAGCTTCTATTCCTAGGAAGTTGGAAGATGGTTGGGAGCCCATCATTAAAATGAAGGTCAATGATTTTGATTGTAATGCTTTATGTGATCTTGGTGCAAGTATTTCTGTTATTCCTAAGAAACTTTATGATATGCTTGACTTGCTACCTTTGGAATATTGTTATTTGGATGATAATCTTGCTGATAATTCTATAAAGAAACCTTTGGGGAGAATTGACAATGTTCACATTATGGTTAACAATAACCTTGTCCCCATTGATTTTGTTGTTTTGGATATTGAATGCAATGCATCTTGTCCTATTGTGTTGGGAAGACCCTTTCTTCGAACCGTTGGTGCTATTATTGATGTGAAAGAAGGAAATATTAAATATCAATTCCCTCTTAAGAAAGGTATGGAACACTTCCCTAGAAAGAGAATGAAGATGCCTTTTCATTCTATTATTAGAACAAATTATGATGTTGATGCTTCTTCTCTTGATGTTACTTGATTTTCACTTTCTGCGCCTAGCTGAAAGGCGTTAAAGAAAAACGCTTATGGGAGACAACCCATTATTTTATTTCTGCAATTTTTGTTTTATATTTGAGTCAACGTGCTTGTTACTACTGTAGCAATACCTTTGTATCTTTATTTTATTGCATTGTTGTGCCAAGTAAAGTCTTTGATAGAAAGTTGATACTAGATTTGGATTTCTACGCAGAAACAGATTTTTAGCTGTCACGAATTTGAGCTGTTCTCTTTGTAGAAAAATCTTAAAATCTAGAAAAAATTCATGAGTAATCCTCAGATATGTACGCAACTTTCATTCAACTGGAGCTTTTCCATCAGAGCATGTTAAGTGCCTCGAAAAAATTCGTCTTTACGGACTGTTCTGTTTTGACAAATTCTGCCTTTTATTTCGCATTGCCTCTTTTACTGTGTTTGAGTGGGTTTCTTTGCTCCATTAAATTTCAGTAACCTTGGGTAATGTCCAGAAGTGTTGGGAATGATTGTGTCCTTGCTAAACATGTGAATTTTTGATTATGCACTAACCCTCTAATGAGATTGCTTTGAGTTTGGTGTGAAGGAAGTTTTCATGGATCAAGAGAGGAGGATGATATAATATGATCAAGAAGAGTGAAAAGTCTAATCTTGGGGATGCCCCCGTGGTTCATCCCTGCATATTTCAAGAAGACTCAAGCGTCTATGCTTGGGGTTGGCCAAGGTATCCCCTTCTTCATCAATAACTTATCAGGTCACCTCTAGTGAAACTATATTTTAATTCCGTCACATCTTATGTGCTTTACTTGGAGCGTCTATGTGCTTTTATTTTTGTTTTGTTATTTTCATTCTCTGAATAATCGGATCCTAACATGACTTGTGTGGGAGAGAGACACGCTCCGCTTTTTCATTTGAACACTGGTGTTCTTTGTTTACTTTTAATGTTCATGGCAAAAGCTGAAAGCCGCTGCACTTATCGCTATTTGGTTGGAAACAGAAAATGCTTCATGTGGTAATTGGTATATTGTCTTGAATAATTTGATACTTGGCAATTGTTTTGAGCTCTCAAGTAGATCATGTTTAAGCTCTTGCATCATGTAGTTTAAACCTATTAGTGGAGAACTACCGTAGAGCTTGTTGAAATTTGGTTTGCATGATTGGTCTCTCTAAGGTCTAGATATTTTTTGGTAAAAATGTTTGAGCAACAAGGAAGACAGTGTAGAGTCTTATAATGCTTGCAATATGTTCTTATGTAAGTTTTGCTATACCGGTTTATACTTGTGTTTGCTTCAAACAACCTTGCTAGCCAAAGCCTTGTACTGAGAGGGAATGCTTCTCGTGCATCCAAAACCTTGAGCCAAAACCTATGCCATTTGTGTCCACCATAACTACTTACTATGTGGTATTTTTCTGTCATTCCAAGTAAATACTTCATGTGCTACCTTTAAATAATTCAAAACTTTATTACTCCTTATTTGTGTAAACTAGCAAGGTGGCCCTCGCTTTTGCGAGGGACCATCTTTAATGTGAAATATTTATTGTTTATTTATAAATGTTGATTTTCCTCTTCTATTACCTTCTATATTACAAAATACGCAACACATTCTATATGGACATATCTTGAAGATAATTTTTTACAGCTATGTATATGATTATATTACTAAGTAATAAACAATAAAATTACAAATCATTTGAACGAAAAATCTTATGATATCGATTGCTCAAAAAAGAAAAACTCATGATATTGATTCTTTGTTTCTCACCTCAAGATCTTGCCATCCTTACTTTGATATTTCCAATGGAAAAATTCCCATTCAAAAATTGATGACATTTAGATTTTAAACAATTGCAACTATGCATATGAAAATAATTATGACTTTTTGTAAAATTATTTTGAGTGCTAGACCTAATGCACATTTTTTATTTAAGAAATGAGAAATCTTTGAATAAGCAGTCCAAATAGATATGTTCGACATTACACTTCGTGGGGATGTATTATGGAACATAATAGAAATCAAAGTGTATATGTATATAGAGCTATACTCAATGATCAATCAAATTGTTTCTTGCTCACAACGAAAGAAATCTAGGACTGCTTAATTCAATATTAAACGAATTTTCAGAACTGAAATATACGTAAAAGATATAACCAAAAGACAAGAGGAGGAAGCCAATTCAAATAAAAACAAAAGAATGATCAGACAAATCACTGAGCCAAGCTAACTGAGATACATTACCCAACGTGAACTTCCTATTGGTATACTTCACGGGGTTAAATTTATGAATATTGGAATCATGATTTGTATTGATATGTAATAAAAGTGTATTTTTTCTTACAACCGGTCGGAAAAAGTGGCTTCAAATAGGTGAGCATGGAAGTTAATTAACTTAGTATATCTATTTTGTGCATCTAAATCATCAAGGTCTATCTATTTGAAACATGTACCTTAATATTCAACAAAAAAATGATATTGCATGTTCGCCAAACATCAGCTCTTCAAATGGAAATGTGTTTAGGTACATATGTACCTTAATTTTCTTGCCATAATTTATAATTTCTAAATGTGCCGAACTTCAGCTCTTTATAACCATGTAATGTCCGGAGACATTAACTTTACATGTAGCGTAAAAAGTTTTTCAGCGTATGTCAATTGCTTTGCCACCGAACAACTGTGAATAGTGATTTGCTCGTCAATAGCATAATCAAGCCATCGCCTTTCAATTTCCATGGTAGCAGAGTCAATGGGAATAATGCCTTATGATTAGCACCCCTAACGGAATACAATGAAATTCTACCGCCCTGTCGAAGGTTGAATCATGCTAGGCTGATACGATGAATCGATCCTAGCTCATGCGGTATTCATTGCTAGGCTGATTTTCCCACAACGGCGGGAGGAATACTGATGGATTGTTGCCTGATTGATTTTCTTTGTTGATTTTTTATTGGTGGTAGACTGATTTTCCCATGGCAGCAGGAATGATGATGGATAGTTGCCCGACTAATTTTCTCTTGGTGATAGTCGCAATACAATGTGGTAAGGTTAGGCCTGAACGGATGCGCAGACAGCACTAAATTGCACTTGATGGGCCTAAATAGATTTAACCCATTAAATTTCTTAATTTTTTTTTCAAAAAAGTTATAAAAGTCTAGCGGTATAATATATCATTTTAGAAAAGTGACCATCAAACTGATGGTCAGATGTTTTGCCTTCTTCTATTTATAAAATGTTGTAATCAGCGGAGATCACAGTATTGCTTGACTACTATTATGTTAGGTACAATGATTTAAGTCTCCACTATAACGTTTTTATATAGTTTTTTTGGTACAGCATTTGATGCTTTAAGTACAAAATTACATTGATATATTTATGTCGGTAGGTAAAATATACAGCGATCAAATTTGTTAATTTGTATGATCTTTACATTTTTGCCATTTAACTCTTTCCATGTAGTGCCGTCACGTGTTTCTCTTCCTTGGCATATCTCCATCAGGGTGCATGTGTGCCTGGCTCAGCGTATGTGTTTTTCTTTTTCTTTTTGACATATCTCTAGCCAGATCATGCACGCACATGTATGGACTCTTCATGTGCGGATTTTTTTTTTCTTCTCCTGACATGTACACAGTTCGGGCCAACAAAATTGTTACGTAGTTTTTTGCGAAATCTTAACCGTAAATTTTAGATCTACCGGTTTAAAAGAATTATGATGATGTGGATTAACGTAGTGTCTCTATTTTAAACCTACGTATTGTGTTTTTAGTATATAATAGATGTTTTATAGCTCATGAGGAAGTATGTGGTGTTTTATCTTTCAATCTTGTTGGGCAGACTTTCACCAATGGACTAGTGGCACATCCGCTTATCCAATAATTTTGCAAAAAGAGCTGGCAATGGGGTGCCCAACCCCAATTAATTAACTTTCATTAATAATTCTCTTCACATGTTTTGCCCTGATTTATTAGTAAGCAACTTAATTTTGAAATAGACACTCCTCCATGGTATGTGAAATGTTGGAAGGCACCCGAGGATTCGAGTTAGCCATGGCTTGTGAAAGCAAAAGGTTGGGAGGAGTGTCATCTATAAATAAAACTAAAATACATGTGTAAACAAAAGAGAAGAGGGATGATCTACCTTGCTGGTAGAGATAACGTCCTTCATGGGAGCCGCTCTTTGAAAGTCTGTTTGACAAGGGGGTTAGAGTGCCCACTACCATTCGTTGACAACAACAAACACCTCTCAAAACCTTATTTTTGTGCTCTCTTTATGATTTCAAAACTTGAAAAGCTCTAGCACATGATTTAATCCCTGCTTCCCTCTGCGAAGAGCCTTTCTTTTACTTTATGTTGAGTCAGTTTACCTACTTCTTTCTATCTTAGAAGCAAACACTTGTGTCAACTGTGTGCATTGATTCTTACATGTTTGCTTATTGCACTCATCATATTACTTTGTGTTGACAATTATCCATGAGATATACATGTTGAAAGTTGAAAGCAATTGCTAAAACTTAAATCTTCCTTTGTGTTGTTTCAAAACCTCTTATTAAGAATCTATTGCTTTATGAGTTAACTCTTATGCAAGACTTTTTGATGCTTGTCTTGAAAGTACTATTCATGAAAAGTTTTTGCTATATGATTCAGTTGTTTAGTCATTATCTTTTTATTAGCAAACTATAGACCATTACTTTGAGTCACTTCATTCATCTCATATGCTTTACAATAGTATTGATCAAGATTATGTTGGTAGCATGTCACTTCAGAAATTATTCTTTTTATCGTTTACCTACTCGAGGGCGAGTAGGAACTAAGCTTGGGGATGCTTGATGCGTCTCCAACGTATCTATAATTTCTTATGTTCCATGCTAGTTTTATGACAATACCTACATGTTTTATTCACACGTTATAATGATTTTATGCATTTTCTGGGACTAACCTATTAACAAGATGCCACAGTGCCAGTTCCTGTTTTCTGCTGTTTTTGGTTTCAGAAAAGTTAGTTTACAAATATTCTCGGAATTGGACGAAACAAAAGCCCACAGCCCTATTTTCCACGGAGTGTTCCAGAAGTCCGAAGAAGAGTCGAGGAAGGTCAGCAGGGGGCCGACACCACATGGCGGCGCGGTAGTGGGGCCCCCCGCGCTGACCTATGGGGAGGGATCCCCCTGGCTCCCTCGACGCTGCCCATTCGCCTATTTATTCCTTCGTATCGAAAAACCCTAGTACCAAGAGCCAAAATACGAGAAAAGTTCCAGAGATGCCGCCGCCGTCAACCCCATCTCGGGGGGTTCTGAAGATCACCTCCGGCAACCTGCCGGAGAGGGGAATCATCACCAGAGGGCTCTACATCACCATGCCCGCCTCCGGACTGATGCGTGAGTAGTTCATCCTTGGACTATGGGTCCATAGCAGTAGCTAGATGGTTGTCTTCTCCTATTATTCCATCATGTTTAGATCTTGTGAGCTTCCTATCATGATCAAGATCATCTATTTGTAATGGTACATGTTGTGTTTGTTGGGATCCGATGAATATGGAATACTATGTCAAGTTGATTATTGATCTATCATATATGTTGTTTATGATCTTTCATGCTCTCCGTTGCTAGTAGAGGCTCTGGCCAAGTTGATACTTGTAACTCCAAGAGGGGGTATTTATGCTAGATAGTGGGTTCATGCCTCCATTGAATGCGGGACGAGTGATGAGAAAGTTCAAAGGTTGTGGATGTGTTGTTGCCACTAGGGATAAAACATCAATGCTTTGTCTAAGGATATTTGTATTGTTTACATTACCCACAGTACTTAATGAAATTGTCTGTTGTTTGCAACTTAATACTGGAAGGGGTGCGGATGCTAATCCGAAGGTGGACTTTTTAGGCATAGATGCATGCTGGATGGCGTTCTATGTTCTTTGTCGTAATTCCCTAAGTAAATCTCATAGTAGTCTTCATGATATGTATGTGCATTGTTATGCTCTCTCTATTTGTCAATTGCCCAACTGTAATTTGTTTACCCAACATGTTATTTATCTTATTGGAGAGACACCACTAGTGAACTGTGAACCCCGGTCCATTCTTTTACATCTGAAATACAACCTACTGCAATCATTGTTCTCTTTTGTTTTCTGCAAGCAAACATCATTTTCCACACCATACGTTTAATCCTTTGTTTTCAGCAAGCCGGTGAGATTGACAACCACACTGTTAAGTTGGGGAAAAATATTTTATTGTGTTGTGCAGGTTCCACGTTGGCGCCGGAATCCCTGGTGTTGCGCCGCACTACACTCCTTCACCAACAACCTTCACGTGGCCTTCATCTCCTACTGGTTCGATAACCTTGGTTTCTTACTGAGGGAAAACTCGCTGCTGTACTCATCATACCTTCCTCTTGGGGTTCCCAACGGACGTGTGCTTTACCGTCACAAGCAAATGCCCAGTTCAACCTCCGGAGAAGCTGTCGTGGACGAACAAAGCAACGTCAACAACACCCAACGTAGTCCCACGGGCACCACTGTCGGCCGTGGCGTCATCGGCAACGTAGAAAGCAACGCCGGCGGCAGGCACTACAATCCCAAGGGCACCAGCAACGGCCGTGTCGTCCTCGTAACAATACAAAGCCACTCCGACCGAAGCAACAATAATCACAAAGGCACCACCGCTGACCGCCGCAGGGCAAGCTCGAGGTCACTCCAGATCACCTCTGTCAATACCGCCGCAGCACCACTGGCCGGGGGCAATAGCAACACTTCCACGTTGCAAGTTCTGGGGCCTGTGCTCGCGATACCGACCACCGGAGCCGCTACCAAAAGGAAAACCGTCGTTCGGTCCACCAGCGGCCAACGGAAACCGCGGGCTCCCAAGGGGCGCAACACCGTTCCGGTTGCCCCCAAGAAGGCTCTCGTCGTGTCCGGCAAACCTGCGGGTACGCACCCTGGCGCCCAAGAAAACAACCAGCTGAAGTCTGTGTCTCCCGCAACGCCGCAGAGCATATGACGGTAGAGGAAGAGGACGGCCTCCCGCTTGGCGGCCTTGCCGGCATCGACGACAACAAACAACGCCACTACCAGGCGCAACAACAATAGCAACACGGTGGCGGCAGCACGAGCAAAGAAGCACACCGTTCTGACATGGCTGATCGACGCTGGGGTTCTCAAGGAGAAAGATAAACTCATCTACATGTAGCTGCAATTATTATAGCGGAAGAACACAAAAATACTAGAAAGAGCATGTGGCAAGGCAGTACAAAGACAAACTTTGTTTTTTTTTGCACAAGAAAGGGGTCTAGAAGACCCCGGATCATCCATTAAGACACGTGGTAGGTTACAAGTTTAGAGGCCAGCCCTTTTACAACACTTGCACTGAAGAAACCTATATTTGAAGAAAAGGCCTTCCAAATTGGAAAAAACACCCTAGAAATAAGAATGGAAAAGCAATCAACTCCCAGGGAGTCTCTGCCACCAGACACCGGCGTCCTCAAGGCGTCCTCGCCGAGGAACTGGGTGCAGACGCCCCAACTCCCCTTTCCGGCGTAGATCCGTCGCCGCCGGACACCTGGACACCACCGAGGACGCACCACTTGATGGCGACAAGATGTCGAGCTCCAGCCGCGAGGATGAAGTAGAGCCTCTGATCTAGAGGTTGTCGATGGGTGGCCGCCACTCCGGCCATAGATAGCAGAGGCAGAGATGCCTCTAGCTTGGTTGCGCAAGTCGATGACAAACTGCCGTCGCCACCGGGGAGGAAACCGTCCAAGCACGAGCGGAGCATCACCCTCTCTTCTTACCTCGCCACCGCGGCAGGACAGAGACAGAGAAGAAGTGGTGCTTCCCCTTCTTAGAACGGCTCCAACAGGAACACCGGATTTATTGGAGAAGATGGCACTCCTCTTCCTCATCAGCACCTTCGGCCACTAGAGAAACCGGCCGATGAAGAGGAACCCTAGCCTGACCAAGATCTGGCCGAACAGATCAAGCCCCCACCTCCATACTACTGGCATCACACCAAGATCCACAAGGGTAAACAGCCTAAAGCTACATCTATATAGGGGAGATGGTCGGACTCCCCTCCCCCATCCACGCTGGACGGTAGAGCCACCGGAGAAGAGGGGGAGGAGCACCGGAAAAACCAAGAAGGCTCTTAGACGAGAGGGGTTGGAGAGAGATGGGAAGGGGGGAATGACAAATGACAAAAGACAAACTTTGTGTACAGAGACTATGCTACAGAGTAGTAAGAGAAACTACCGGGACGAGTCAACTTCTATGCTATAGTTGTTGCATGCTGATAATTAGCGAGCAGCGGTAGTAAAGTGGCGTGATGGCGTGTAAGACACACGTCCGTTGGGAACCCCAAGAGGAAGGTGCGATGCGTACAGCAGCAAGTTTTCCCACAGTAAGAAACCAAGGTTATCGAACCAGTAGGAGTCAAGGAACACGTGAAGGTTGTTGGTGGCGGAGTGTAGTGCGGCGCAACACCAGGGATTCCGGCGCCAACGTGGAACCTGCACAACACAATCAAAGTACTTTGCCCCAACGTAACAGTGAGGTTGTCAATCTCACCGGCTTGCTGTAAACAAAGGATTAGATGTATAGTGTGGAAGATGAAGTTTGTTTGCGAATAACAGTAAAGAACAGAGTTTGCCGTAGATTGTATTTCAGATGTAAAGAATGGACCGGGGTCCACAGTTCACTAGTGGTGTCTCTCCGATAAGAAATAGCATGTTGGGTGAACAAATTACAGTTGGGCAATTGACAAATAAAGAAGGCATAACAATGCACATACATATATCATGATGAGTACTATGAGATTTAATCGGGGCATTACGACAAAGTACATAGACCACTATCCAGACATGCATCTATGCCTAAAAAGTCTACCTTCGAGGTTATCATCCGAACCCCTTCCAAGTATTAAGTTGCAAACAACGAGACAATTGCATTAAGTATGGTGCGTAATGTAATCAACACAAATATCCTTAGACAAAGCATCGATGTTTTATCCCTAGTGGCAACAGACACATCCACAACCTTAGAACTTTATGTCACTGTCCCAGATTCAATGGAGGCATGAACCCACTATCGAGCATAAATACTCCCTCTTGGAGTCACAAGTATCAACTTGGCCAGAGCCTCTACAAGCAACGGAGAGCATGCAAGAACATAAACAACATATATGATAGATTGATAATCAACTTGACATAGTATTCAATATTCATCGGATCCAAACAAACACAACATGTAGCATTACAGATAGATGATCTTGATCATGATAGGCAGCTCACAAGATCTAACATGATAGCACAACGAGGAGAAGACAACCATCTAGCTACTGCTATGGACCCATAGTCCAGGGGTGAACTACTCACACATCGATCCGGAGGCGATCATGGCGATGAAGAGACCTCCGGGAGATGATTCCCCTCTCCGGCAGGGTGCCGGAGGCGATCTCCTGAATCCCCTGAGATGGGATTGGCGGCGGCGGCGTCTCTGGAAGGTTTTCCGTATCGTGGCTCTCGGTGCTGGGGTATTCGCGACGAAGGCTTTAAGTAGGCGGAAGGATAGGTTTAGGGGCGACGCGAGGGCCCCACACGCCAGGGCCGCGCGGCCAAGACCTGGGCCGCGCCGCCCTGTTGTGTCGGCGCCTCGTCGCCCCACTTTGTTTCCCTTTCGGACTTCTGGAATCTTCGTGGAAAAATAAGACCCTGGGCGTTTATTTCGTCCAATTCCGAGAATATTTCCTTTGTAGGATTTCGAAACCAAAAACAGCGAGAAACAACGAACCGGCTCTTCGGCATCTCGTCAATAGGTTAGTGTCGGAAAATGCATAATAATGACATATAATGTGTATAAAACATGTGAGTATCATCATAAAAGTAGCATGGAACATAAGAAATTATAGATACGTTTGAGACGTATCAAGCATCCCCAAGCTTAGTTCATACTCGCCCTCTAGGTAAACGATAACAAGGATAATTTCTGAAGTGACATGCTATCATAATCTTGATCAATACTATTGTAAAGCATATGCGATGAATGCAGCGATTCGAAGCAATGGTGAAGACAATGAGTAAACAAATCAATCATATAGCAAAGGCTTTTCATGAATAATACTTTCAAGACAAGCATCAATAAGAGTTGCATAAGAGTTACTCATAAAGCAATAGATTCTTAGTAAAGGCATTGAAGCAACACAAAGGAAGATATAAGTTTCAGCAGTTGCTTTCAACTTCAACATATTTATCTCATGGATAATTGTCAACACAAAGTAATATAACAAGTGCAATAGGTAAACATGTAAGAATCAATGCACACCGTTGATACAAGTGTTTGCTTCTAAGATAGAAAGAAGTAGGTAAACTGACTCAACAATAAAGTAGAAGAATGGCCCTTCGCAGAGGGAAGCATGGATTACTATATTTGTGCTAGAGCTTTTCATTTTGAAAACAAGAAGCAATTTTGTCAACGGTAGTAATAAATCATATGTGTTATGTATAGGATATCCTATAAGTTGCAAGCCTCATGCATACTATACCAATAGTGCTCGCACCTTGTCCTAATTAGCTCTGATTAACATGGATTATCGTTGCATAGCATATGTTTCAACAAGTGTCACAAAGGGGTACCTCTATGCCGCCTGTACAAAGGTCTAAGGAGAAAGATCGCATTTGATTTCTCGTTTTTGATTATTCTCAACTTAGACATCCATACCGGGACAACATAGACAACAGATAATGGACTCCTCTTTAATGCATAAGCATTCAACAACGAGATAAAATTCTCATAAGAGATTGAGGATTAATTGTCCAAACTGAAACTTCCACCATGGATCATGGCTTTAGTTAGCGGCCCAATGTTCTTCTCTAACAATATGCATACTCAAACCATTTGATCATGAAAATCGCCCTTACTTCAGACAAGACGAACATGCATAGCAACTCACATGATATTCAACAAAGGTAAAAGCGTTGATGGCGTCCCCAGAAACATGGTTACTGCTTAACAAGCAACTTATTAAGAAATAAGATACATAGCTACATATTCTTCACCACAATAGTTTTTAAGGCTATTTTCCCATGAGCTATATATTGCAAAGACAAAGGATAGAATTTTTAAGGTAGCACTCAAGTAATTTACTTTGGAATGGTAGAGAAATACCATGTAGTAGGTAGGTATGGTGGACACAAATGGCATGGTTTTTGGCTCAAGGATTTGGATGCACGAGAAGAATTCCTCTCAATACAAGGCTAGGCTAGCAAGGTTGTTTGAAGCAAACTCAAGTATAAAACGGTGCAGCAAAACTCACATATGAACATATTGTAAGCATTATAAGACTTTACATCGTCTTCCTTGTTGTTCAAACACCTTAACCGAGAAAATATCTAGACTCTAGAGAAACTAATCATGCAAACCAAATTTTAACAAGCTCTATGTAGTTCTTCATTAATAGGTGCAAAGTACATGATGCAAGAGCTTAAATATGATCTATATGAGCACAACAATTGCCAAGTACCAAATTATTCAAGACATTATACCAATTACCACATGCAGCATTTTCTGTTTCCAACCATATAACAATGAACGAAGTAGTTCAACCTTCGCCATGAACATTAAGAATAAAGCTAAGAACATATGTGTTCATACGAAACAGCGGAGCGTCTCTCTCTCCCAAACAAGGAATGCTAGGATCTGATTTTATTCAAACAAAAACAAAAATAAAAACAAACAGACGCTCCAGGTAAAGCACATAAGATGTGACGGAATAAAAATATAGTTTCACTAGAGGTGACCTGATAAGTTGTCGATGAAGAAGGGGTTCCTTGGGCATCCCCAAGCTTAGATGCTTGAGTCTTCTTAAAATATGCAGGGATGAACCACGGGGGCATCCCCAAGCTTAGACTTTTCACTCTTCTTGATCATATTGTATCATCCTCCTCTCTTCACCCTTGAAAACTTCCTCCACACCAAACTCAAAACAATCTCATTAGAGGGTTAGTGCATAATTGAAAATTCATATATTCAGAGGTGACATAATCATTATTAACACTTCTGGACATTGCACAAACCTACTGAAAGTTAATGGAACAAAGAAATCCATCAAACAGAGCAAAACAGGCAATGCGAAATAAAAGGCAGAATCTGTCAAAACAGAACAGTCCGTAAAGACGAATTATTTAGAGGCACTGGACTTGCTTAGATGAAAATGCCCAAATTTAATGAAAGTTGCGTACATATCTGAGGATCACGCACGTAAATTGGCAGATTTTCTAAATTTTCTACAGCAGGGGCGGCTCAATTTCGTGACAGCAAGAAATCTGTTCCTCCGTAATAATCCAAATCTAGTATTGACTTTACTATCAAAGACTTTACTTGGCACAACAATGCAATAAAATAAAGATAAGGAGAGGTTGCTACAGTAGTAACAACTTCCAAGACTCAAATATAAAACAAAGGTGCAGAAGTAAAATGATGGGTTGTCTCCCATAAGCGCTTTTCTTTAACGCCTTTCAGCTAGGCGCAGAAAGTGTGAATCAAGTGTTATCAAGAGATGAAGCATTAACAGAGGGGTTTGGAGTTTTCTCAACTATGCATTGTATCTTATCTATGTAAGTTTCAAAGGCTCCTTTTTCATTACTCTTAGGCTTGCTATTCTCATCAAACAAATTTTCAGGAACAAGCCAACCATAGTTATTTTCTAGAGCTTCATGCATTCCTAGGTACTTTAATCTCCCCTCCATTATTAACATTATTAGTGTACTTTATTCTATCCATGTCCATCTTTTCAAGTGTTCTTGCAAAGTCGGTATAAAATCCAAGCCTCTTATGCTTAATAAAAACTTTTCTAGCTTCTTTAGCTATATATTCAAATTCTCTATGAAGGACTTTTAGAACAAAATTTCTTTTTTCTCCCCTTTCCATATCAGAGAGTGTAAGAAACATATGTTGAATTATATGATTGAGATTAACAAATCTAGTTTCCAACATGTGTATCAAACAAGCAGTAGCACTCTCATAAGTAGGAGCAACCTTTACCAAGGGTGTATCTTCAAAATCTTCATCCATACTAACATGGGTGAAAAATGCTTCTATATTATCTCTTCCAATTATAGATCCTCGTTCTACCGGTATGTCTTTTAGAGTGTATTTAGGAGGAAACATGATGAAATAAACAAAAGGTAAATAAAGTAAATGCAAGTAACTAATTTTTTTGTGTTTTTAATATAGAGAACAAGACAGTAAATAAAGTAAAACTAGCAACTATTTTTTTGTATTTTTGATATAGAAAGCAAACAAAGCAGTAAATGAAATAAAGTAAAGCAAGACAAAAACAAAGTAAAGAGATTGGATGTGGGAGACTCCCCTTACAGCGTGTCTTGATCTCCCCGGCAACGGCGCCAGAAAAAATGCTTGATGGCGTTGATACGTCCATTTTGCATCACTGTTTTATATCATAATTTGCTGTTATTCATTGATATATTTCATATTTGGAGATGATACTTATGTTATTTCATCTATTTTGCATGTTTCATGATTATTGGAGGATCGCGCACCGGAGTCAGGATTCTGCTGGAAAAGCGCTCGTCAGAATGCAATATTTCGGAAGATCAACATTTGACGGAAATTATATGAAAAATCCTATTTTTCCAGAAGACGAAGGGAGCCGGAAGGGGGAGCCGAGGAGGGCCGCCATGGGCCCACCTCATAGGCCGGCGCGGGCCAAGGCCTGGCCGCGCCGCCTTGTGAGGAGGGGGCCCACAGCCCCCTCTGGCCTCCTCTCCTTCGCGTACTTCTTTGTCCCGAAAACCTAAGCCCCGGAGGATAGTCGCGAAGAGTCACAGCCGCCTCTGCGGGGCGGAAAACACGAGAGAGAAAAGAGCTCTCCGGCAGGCTGAAATCCGCCGGGGAAATTCCCTCCCGGAGGGGGAAATCGACGCCATCGTCACCGTCATCGAGCTGGACATCATCTCCATCATCATCACCATCATCTTCATCATCATCACCGCCATCTCCACCGATGCACCTCAACACCGCTGTAACAATTAGGGTTGGATCTTGATTGTTTGATAGGGGAAACTCTCCCGGTATTGATTTCTACTTGTTATTGATGCTATTGAGTGAAACCATTGAACCAAGGTTTATGTTCAGATTGTTATTCATCATCATATCACCCCTGATCATGTTCCATATGATGTCTCGTGAGTAGTTCGTTTAGTTCTTGAGGACATGGGTGAAGTCTAAATGTTAGTAATGAATTGTGTTGGTTAGTATTCAGTGTTATGATATTTAAGTTGTGGTGTTATTCTTCTAGTGGTGTCATGTGAACGTTGACTACATGATACTTCACCATTTATGGGCCTAGGGGAATACATCTTGTATTCGTTTGCTAATTGCGGGGTTGCCGGAGTGACAGAAACCTAAACCCCCGTTGGTATATCGATGCAGGAGGGATAGCAGGATCTCAGAGTTTAAGGATGTGGTTAGATTTATCTTAATTACTTTCTTGTATTTGCGGATGCTTGCAAGGGGTATAATCACAAGTATGTATTAGTCCTAGGAAGGGCGGTGCATTAGCATAGGTTCACCCACACAACACTTATCAAAACAATGAAGATTAATCAGCTATATGAAGCGAAAGCACTAGACTAAATTCCCGTGTGTCCTCAAGAACGTTTGGTCATTATAAGTAAACAAACCGGCTTGTCCTTTGTGCTAAAAAGGATTGGGCCACTCGCTGCAATTATTTCTCTCGCACTTTACTTACTTGTACTTTATTCAACTGCTATATTAAAACCCCCGAATACTTGTCTGTGAGCATTTACGATGAATCCTTCATCGAAACTGCTTGTCAATACCTTCTGCTCCTCGTTGGGTTCGACACTCTTATTTATCGAAAGTACTGCGATACACCCCCTATACTTGTGGGTCATCAAGACTATTTTCTGGCGCCATTGCCGGGGAGTGAAGCGCTATTGGTAAGTGGAATTGGTAAGGGAAACTTTTACTGTACGTGCTGTTTTTATTTCTGCCTGCTGCTATAATTCATTATGGAGAGGTCTTCTCTTGAATTCCTCTTTGGGAAATCTACTACTACTGCAAAGGTAGTGGATGAGGCGCCAGGTGAGAAAGAGGTTCCATACAAAATGCCTATGAAAATTATTGAACGTGTTTTGGATAACCGCTATGAAGGGGATGGAACTGTCCATCCTGGTGATCATTTACTGTTTTTACATGAATTATGCGGGTTATTCAAATGTGCAGGTATTGCTATGGATGAAGTTAGGAAGAAACTATTCTCTATATCGCTGTATGGTAAAGCAGCGCACTGGTATAAATTGCTGAAGAATAGGGATTCTCTTGATTGGGAGGACATTGTGCCTTTATTTTACTCCAAATTCTATCCTCCAAGTGAAATTCACAAAGATCGGAACCGCATATATAATTTCTGGCCTCATGATGGAGAAAGCATTGCCCAAGCATGGGGGAGATTGAAGTCTTTAATGCTCAAATGCCCCATTCATGAGCATCCTGGTAATATTATTATTGATAATTTCTATGCAAGACTGTCTTTTCAAGATAAGACTTTGCTGGATACTTCTTGTTCTGGATCATTTACACGCAACAAAGAAGAGTTTAAAAGGGACCTTCTTGATCGGATCCAGGAGAATACTGAAGGATGGGAGAACGACAAAGACAGAGAGTCAGGTATAAACTATGATTATAAATGCATTGAAGTTTTTATGGATACTGATAAATTTCGTAATATGAGTGCTACTTATGGTCTTGATTCTCAAGTCGTTGCAAATTTTTATAAAGCTTTTGCATCTCATTCTTATTGCCTAGGAAGAATTTTGATAAGTATCATGAACCATATAAAGATAAAATTGATTCATCTATAAATAAATGTGCTATAATTGAAACTGTTGATCATATTCTTCCTGAAGCTTATATTGAAAAAACTCCTTTCCCTGCTAAAATGAAGGAGTACTCGTTATATCTAGTGCGGTTAATAAAAGTGCAAAGAAACCTATAGAACCTCGAAGAACAAATAAAGGTTGAACCTGCTGTTGCAATAGTTAAAGATCTTGTGACTGAAAATGTAGAAGATGGTCATATTATTTTCTGTGAAGATGCTTATAATATTGTTTCGCATCCTAATAAGTCTAGGAAAGCCAGTGTTCCTATGCACTCTGTTAGAATTGGTGATCATTGTTATTATGGTTTGTGCGACATTGGTGCAAGTATTAGCGCCATTCCTTATGAGCTTTATACGGAGATCATGCATGAAATTGGTTCTTGTGAACTTGAAGATATTGATGTGGTTATTCGGCTAGCTAATAGAGAAACTATCTCTCCTATTGGTATTGTTCGAGATGTGGAAGTTCTATGTGGTAAGATTAAATATCCTGCTGACTTTTTGGTACTTGGTTCTGCTGCTAGTAAGTTTTGTCCTATTATTTTTGGTAGACCTTTTCTAAATACTTGTGGAGCTGTTATAGATTGCAAGAAGGAAAAAATTATGACTAAATTTGCTGGTGAATCTTATGAGTTTAATTTCTCTAAATTTGCCAAAACTCCTTATAAAGCTGATTTGCCTAATAATGATTTTAGAGTTGAACAGTGCGCGTCTATTGCTCTTGCTCGTAATAATCCTTTGCAGCAATATTTGGAGAATAGTGAGAGTGAAGTATTTAGGGAAGAAAGGAATGAGCTTGATGAAATTTTCCTTCGTCAACCTATTCTTAAACATGACTTGCCGGTTGAAGATTTAGGTACAACACCACCACCAAAGGAAGATCCCGTTTTTGATTTAAAACCATTGCCTGATAATCTTAAGTATGCTCATATTGATGATAAGAAAATATATCCTCGTTATTATTAGTTCTAAGCTTTCAGATATTGAGTAAGAAAGGTTATTGGAAATACTGAAGAAACACCGAGGAGCTATTGGCTATACTCTTGATGACTTGAAGAGGATTTCTCCCTCTATTTGCCAACATGCTATCAATATGGAAGATGATGCAAAGCCTGTTGTTGAACATCAACGTCGTCTAATTCCGAAGATGAAGGATGTGGTAAGGAATGAGGTATTAAAACTTCTTGAGGCTGGTATTATATATCCTATTGCTGATAGTAGATGGGTTAGTCCCGTGCATTGTGTTCCTAAGAAAGGAGGAATGACTGTTGTGCCTAATGATAATGATGAGCTCATCCCTCAAAGAGTAGTTGTAGGGTATAGAATGTGCATTGATTATCGAAAAGTTAATAAGGTTAGTAAGAAAGATCATTACCCTTTACCCTTTATTGATCAAATGTTAGAAAGGTTGTCTAAAAATACTCATTTTTGCTTTCTTGATGGTTATTCTGGGTTTTCACAAATTGTCGTTAAAACTAAAGATCAAGAGAAAACCACTTTCACTTGTCCCTATGGAACTTATGCTTATAGGCGTATGCCTTTTGGTTTATGTAATGCTCCTGCTACTTTTCAAAGATGCATGTCTGCTATTTTTCATGGCTTTTGTGAGAATATTGTAGAGGTATTCATGGATGATTTTTCTGTCTATGGGAATTCTTTTGATAATTGCTTACGAAACCTTGATAAAGTATTGCCGAGATGTGAAGAAACTAACCTTGTTCTTAATTGGGAGAAATGCCACTTTATGGTTAATGAAGGAATTGTATTGGGACATAAAATTTCCGAGAGAGGTATTGAAGTTGATAGAGCTAAAGTTGAAGCAATTGAGAAGATGCCCTATCCTAGGGATGTTAAAGGTATTCGTAGTGTTCTTGGTCATGCCGGGTTTTATAGGAGATTTATTAAAGATTTCTCCAAGATTTCAAAGCCTCTTACTAATCTTCTTCAAAAAGATGTACCTTTCGTTTTTTATGATGATTGTAAGGAAGCTTTTGAAACTCTAAAGAAAGCCTTAACAACTGCTCCTGTAGTTGAACCTCCTGATTGGAATTTGCCTTTTGAAATTATGTGTGATGCTAGTGATTTTGCTGTAGGCGCTGTTCTTGGACAACGAGTAGATAAAAAATTGAATGTTATTCATTATGCTAGCAAAACTCTTGATGCTGCTCAAAGAAATTATGCTATAACTGGAAAAGAATTATTAGCTATAGTCTTTGCTTGTGACAAGTTTAGATCCTATATTGTTGATTCAAAAGTTACAATTCATACTGATCATGCTGCAATTAGATACCTTATGGCAAAGAAAGATGCTAAGCCAAGGCTTATTAGATGGGTACTTCTTTTGCAAGAATTTGATTTGCATATTATAGATAGGAAAGGTGCTGATAATCCCGTTGCTGATAATTTGTCTAGATTGGAAAATATTACTTATGATCATGTTCCTGTTAATGATAGTTTTCCAAATGAACAATTGGCTGTAATAAAGGTGAGCTCGCGAGATAGTCCTTGGTACGCTGATTATGCTAACTTTATTGTATCCAAGTACTTGCCTCCAACCTTTTCAGCTCAAGCAAAGGAGGAAATTCTTTTATGACTTGAGGCATTATTTTTGGGATGACCCACACTTATATAAAGAAGGAGTGGATGGTATTCTGCGAAGATGTGTTCCCGAATATGAACAACAAGAGATATTGAGTAAATGTCATGGTAGTGTTTATGGAGGACATCACGCCGGAGATAGGAGCGCGCAAAAGGTTCTACAATCAGGTTTTTATTGGCCAACTCTCTTCAAAGATGCAAGAAAGTTTATTTTATCCTGTGATGAATGTCAAAGGGTTGGTAATATCTCCAGACGCAATGAAATGCCTATGAATTATACTCTTGTTATTGAACCATTCGATTGTTGGGGATTTGACTTCATGGGTCCTTTCCCTTCTTCAGAAGGTAACACTCATATACTTGTCGCTGTTGATTATGTTACTAAATGGGTGGAAGCCATACCTACAAAAAGTGCTGATGGTGAGACCTATTTAAGAATGCTTTTAGATATTACTTTTCCTAGATTTGGAGTTCCTAGATATATTATGACTGATGGAGGTTCTCATTTTATTCATGATGGTTTTAGAAAAACTCTTGCTAAATATGGTATTAATCATAGAATTGCTTCCGCTTATCATCCTCAAACTAGTGGGCAAGTAGAATTATCAAATAGAGAAATTAAATTTATCTTGCAAAAGACTGTTAATAAATCTAGAAAGAATTGGGCTATTAAATTGAAGGAAGCACTATGGGCTTATAGAACTGCTTATAAAAATCCTATGGGTATGTCACCGTATAAAATGGTTTATGGGAAAGCTTGTCATTTACCTTTAGAACTAGAGCACAAAGCTTACTGGGCTGTAAGAGAACTAAATAAAGATCCTAAACTTGCCGGTAAGAAGAGATTGCTACAATTGAGTTCTCTAGATGAATGGAGAAGTGAAGCTTATGAAAATGCTAAACTCTTTAAAGAGAAAGTTAAGAAATTGCATGATAGAAGAATTATCAAAAGAGAATTTAATGTTGGAGATAAAGTCCTATTGTATCGGTCTCGTCTCAGATTTTTTGCAGGGAAATTACTCTCAAAATGGGAAGGACCATATGTCATTGATGAGGTCTATCGTTCAGGGGCAATTAAAATTAGTTCTCTGCAAGGTAATGCCACACAAGTGGTAAATGGACAAAGACTCAAGCATTATATCTCTGGTGATTCTTATAATGAAGATGTTGATGTTATTCGAGTGGTAACTTCGGAAGCTTTCATCAAAGGCCAAGTTGACAGTCCTGCAGAGTTCGACTTTGAATAGGTAACAGTACTGGTAAGAAAAAGTCCGCGTTTAACTTTTCGAACAATGTTTTTGCAACTTTTGGAAAATATGAAAAATTACGAGATCGAAACGGAGTGGAGGAGACGCACGAGGGCGTGCCCCCATAGGCCGGCGCGGGCCCCAGCCTGGCCGCGCCGCCCTATGAGGAGGCCACCTCGTTGCCCCACTCCAACTCTGGTTCGACCTGGTACTTTCCTTTCGTCATAAAAATATTTGTTATATAATCCCCCGGACCCCTGGAGGTCCGTATATCGTTTTCTCGTCGTGTTTTGTTTCGAGCTGTTTCTGCCAGGATCTGCGTCGGATCTAGAGCCACCATGTCTTCGTCGGGAACTCCGAAGGACAGCTTCCTTGAGGACGTCGTCAACCCGTACATGAGCGAGTTGAAGATGCACCCCAAGGAATTGTTGCTCGTCAATGGAGAGTTGCAGATTGAAGATGTCCGGGGTCCTAAGGGAGAAGGAAGCTTGGAAGACAGGATGGAGAAGCTAGAACAAGAGGTCTTTAACTACAAGAAGATGGCTGAGCGTGAAGTGGACATCTTCCACAAGATCGTGTCTGAACTTATTGATGAACACGAGAAGGAGATCGCAAAGCCGTGGAGCGATATCCTCTCACTTCACGACACCACCAACAAACTCCAAGCTCAACTCTATGATGTTCAGAATCAAAGCTGTGAGTATGAAAACAGGTTTAAACACATAAGCTATGCTGCTAGTTTCAGGATTCCTGAGACCAAGATGTCGTTTGTTGATGGAGAGCCTCTTCCTTGGAAGTCCGATGATGGGAAGAATTCACCACCACCGCCGGAGGAGTAATTCATCATCGGTATTGGCATCCCCTTGGTTTGTTCCAAGCTTGGGGGAGTGCCGCGGTATCACATCATCACTATCTTTTACCTTTTTACTTTCAAGTAGTGTCATATCATGAGTAGGGAAGTTATCATATAAGATGTATTGCGGTATGGAAGTATCTCTCTTTAGTTGGTTATCTATGTATCCCTTGGTGTGAGTTATCGTTATGGAATATTAATGAGAAGTCTTATCATTTACATATTGCACATCTTATTTTAGTTTGCAATCTCTATTATATGATTGATCTTGTTGTTAGTATGGGTATCACTTTGGGAGCATTGAGTAAATCTATTTGGTCTTGGCAAACTTAGCATTGGTCAATAGCAACAACACTTTGAGTTTTAAGTAGAGAAGAGGAAATACATGTAGATATGTTATTATCTTTCTTGTTAGTTCCTAGCTTAGTATTCTGAAGTTAAAATTGTTTGTGCTTACAAGTAAGATGCATGATTATTTCTATCACATGTATATTTGTTTGTTTGCCTCAACTCTTATGCTTGCTAATCAACCTTGCTAGCCAAAGACCTGTACCGAGAGGGAATACTTCTCGTGCATCCAAACCCTTAAACCAAACCTATGCCATCAGTGTCCACCATAACTACCTACTATGTGGTATTTCTCTGCCATTCCAAGTAAATACTTCATGTGCTACCTTTAAACAATTCAAAAGTCATTACCTCTTATTTGTGTCAATGTTTTATAGCTCATGAGGAAGTATGTGGTGTTTTATCTTTCAATCTTGTTGGGCAGCTTCCACTAATGGACTAGTGGCTTCATCCACTTATCCTATAATTTTGCAAAAAGAGGTGGCAACGGGGTTCCCAGCCCCAATTAATCAACCTTCATTAATAACTCTCTTCACATGTTTTGCCCCGATTCATCAGTAAGCAACTTAATTTTGCAATAGACACTCCTCCATGGTATGAGATTGTTGGAAGGCACCCGAGGATTCGGTTAGCCATGGCTTGTGTAAGCAAAGGTTGGGGGAGTGTCATCCTTAAATAAACTAAAGTACATGTGTAAACAAAAGAGAAGAGGGATGATCTACCTTGCTGGTAGAGATGACGTCTTTCATGGGAGCCGCTCTTTGGGAGTCTGTTTGGCAAGGGGGTTAGAGTACCCGCTACCATTCGTTGACAACAACAAACACCTCTCAAAACTTTACTTTTATGCTCTTTATATGATTCCAAAACTTTAAAAGCTCTAGCACATGATTTAATCCCTGCTTCCCTCTGCGAAGGGCCCTTCTTTTACTTATGTTGAGTCAGTAAACCTATTTCCCTCCATCTTAAGCAAGCAATTGAGTTGTTGTGATCCAACCATCTATATTGTGATCTATTTCATCATGTCTTTTACTCTTCCTTGTTTAGTACAAGTTTTATCTAAATGAATATAGCTTTGAAAGTTATCAATGATTATGAGGAGATTACTATGATTGAGTATGCAAGTTTATTATAAGCTTTAATATGAGAGGGCTGCTCAATAGATAAGTATAATCTGTTAACTGTTCTCTCACCAAGAACAAAGTTTGCCATCACCAATTATGATATCCTATGCACCTTTATTTGTGATTTCCTTCTACTTGTTTCAAGTTTAATTATATGAGGAAGTTGTTCACTAGAATGACTTGTGTGAATGAATATGATGCTTCTTGTCCGTATTTTATTTATCGACTCTTCACTCCATAAACATGTGGTCTTGTTTACCGAGTTCAGTTTCGCTTGGGGACAAGCGAAGTCTAAGCTTGGGGGAGTTGATACGTCCATTTTGCATCACTATTTTATATCATAATTTGCTGTTATTCATTGATATATTTCATATTTGGAGATGATACTTATGTTATTTCATCTATTTTGCATGTTTCATGATTATTGGAGGATCGTGCACCGGAGTCAGGATTCTGCTGGAAAAAGCGCCGTCAGAATGCAATATTTCGGAAGATCAACATTTGACGGAAATTATATGAAAAATCCTATTTTTCCAGAAGACGAAGGGAGCCAGAAGGGGGAGCCGAGGAGGGCCGCCATGGGCCCACCTCATAGGCCGGCGCGGGCCAAGGCCTGGCCGCGCCGCCTTGTGAGGAGGGGGCCCACAGCCCCCTCTGGCCTCCTCTCCTTCGCGTACTTCTTCATCCCGAAAACCTAAGCCCCGGAGGATAGTCGCGAAGAGTCACAGCCGCCTCTGCGGGGCGGAAAACACCAGAGAGAAAAGAGCTCTCCGGCAGGCTGAAATCCGCCGGGGAAATTCCCTCCCGGAGGGGGAAATCGACGCCATCATCACCGTCATCGAGCTGGACATCATCTCCATCATCATCACCATCATCTTCATCATCATCACCGCCATCTCCACCGCTGCACCTTGACACCGCTGTAACAATTAGGGTTGGATCTTGATTGTTTGATAGGGGAAACTCTCCCGGTATTGATTTCTACTTGTTATTGATGCTATTGAGTGAAACCATTGAACCAAGGTTTATGTTCAGATTGTTATTCATCATCATATCACCTCTGATCATGTTCCATATGATGTCTCGTGAGTAGTTCGTTTAGTTCTTGAGGACATGGGTGAAGTCTAAATGTTAGTAGTGAATTGTGTTGGTTAGTATTCAATGTTATGATATTTAAGTTGTGGTGTTATTCTTCTAGTGGTGTCATGTGAACGTCGACTACATGATACTTCACCATTTATGGGCCTAGGGGAATACATCTTGTATTCGTTTGCTAATTGCGGGGTTGCCGGAGTGACAGAAACCTCAACCCCCGTTGGTATATCGATGCAGGAGGGATAGCAGGATCTCAGAGTTTAAGGCTGTGATTAGATTTATCTTAATTACTTTCTTGTATTTGCGGATGCTTGCAAGGGGTATAATCACAAGTATGTATTAGTCCTAGGAAGGGCGGTGCATTAGCATAGGTTCACCCACACAACACTTATCAAAACAATGAAGATTAATCAGCTATATGAAGCGAAAGCACTAGACTAAATTCCCGTGTGTCCTCAAGAACGTTTGGTCATTATAAGTAAACAAACCGGCTTGTCCTTTGTGCTAAAAAGGATTGGGCCACTCGCTGCAATTATTTCTCTCGCACTTTACTTACTTGTACTTTATTCAACTGCTATATTAAAAACCCCTGAATACTTGTCTGTGAGAATTTACAGTGAATCCTTCATCGAAACTGCTTGTCAACACCTTCTGCTCCTCGTTGGGTTCGACACTCTTATTTATCGAAAGTACTGCGATACACCCCCTATACTTGTGGGTCATCAGGCGTGTAAGACACACGTCCGTTGGGAACCCCAAGAGGAAGGTGTGATGCGCACAGCAGCAAGTTTTCCCTCAGTAAGAAACCAAGGTTATCAAACCAGTAGGAGATGAAGGCCACGTGAAGGTTGTTGGTGAAGGAGTGTAGTGCGGCGCAACACCAGGGATTCCGGCGCCAACGTGGAACCTGCACAACACAATCAAAATACTTTGCCCCAACGTAACAGGTGAGGTTGTCAATCTCACCGGCTTGCTGTAAACAAAGGATTAGATGTATAGTGTGGAAGATGATGTTTGTTTGCGAAGAACAAGAAAGAAACGAGTTTGCGATAGATTGTATTTCAGATGTAAAGAATGGACCGGGGTCCACAGTTCACTAGTGGTGTCTCTCCGATAAGAAATAGCATTTTGGGTGAACAAATTACAGTTGGGCAATTGACAAATAAAGAAGGCATAACAATGCACATACATATATCATGATGAGTACTATGAGATTTAATCAGGGCATTACGACAAAGTACATAGACCGCTATCCAGCATGCATCTATGCCTAAAAGTCCACCTTCAGAGTTATCATCCGAACACCTTCCAGTATTAAGTTGCAAACAACGGACAATTGCATTAAGTATGGTGCGTAATGTAATCAACACAAATATCCTTAGACAAAGCATCGATGTTTTATCCCTAGTGGCAACAAGCACATCCACAACCTTAGAACTTTCTCATCATCGTCCTGCATTCAATGGAGGCATGAACCCACTATCGAGCATAAATACTTCCTCTTGGAGTCACAAGTATCAACTTGGCCGGAGCCTCTACTAGCAATGGAGAGCATGCAAGAACATAAACAACATATATGATAGATTGATAATCAACTTGACATAGTATTCAATATTCATCGGATCCCAACAAACACAACATGTAGCATTACAGATAGATGATCTTGATCATGATAGTCAGCTCACAAGATGTAACATGATAGCACAACGAGGAGAAGACAACCATCTAGCTACTGCTACGGACCCATAGTCCAGGGGTGAACTACTCACACATCGATCCGGAGGCGATCATGGCGATGAAGAGACCTCCGGGAGATGATTCCCCTCTCCGGCAGGGTGCCGGAGGCGATCTCCTGAATCCCCCGAGATGGGATTGGCGGCTGCGGCGTCTCTGGAAGGTTTTCCGTATCGTGGCTCTCGGTACTGGGGTATTCGCGACGAAGGCTTTAAGTAGGCGGAAGGATAGGTTTAGGGGCGATGCGAGGGCCCCACACGCGCGCCGCCCTGTTGTGTCGGCGCCTTGTCGCTCCACTTCGTTTTCCTTTCGGACTTCTGGAATCTTCGTGCAAAAATAAGACCCTGGGCGTTGATTTCGTCCAATTCCGAGAATATTTCCTTTGTAGGATTTCTGAAACCAAAAACAGCAGAAAACAGCAACTGGCTCTTCGGCATCTCGTCAATAGGTTAGTGCCGGAAAATGCATAATAATGACATATAATGTGTATAAAACATGTGAGTATCATCATAAAAGTAGCATGGAACATAAGAAATTATAAATACGTTTGAGACGTATCATGGCGCTGCTAAGAACCTGCACGCGAAGGACCGATTCCTCATCTCGAGGTAGCATGGACAGCGACGATAGGCGTGCGTGAAGCGCAGGTGCGCTACCACAATTTTCCCTTCCATTGGTCGTGTGTGTGCGATATCTTTTAGGGTGCTCAATGCAAAAAAATACTATGTTGTGATTTTTCTTTTCTTCAAGGTCATTTCTATAAAAGTTTGCTCACCAACATTTTAATGCACCGGGTATTATCCATTTAAAAACAAAAACTACACATGAATATATTTGGTATCAAAATGAAGTTCTTCAATGCTTTAATGAATTATTGTAAGTATGGAATCAGAGTGGAGAGGTTGATATGTTGTAATCGTGTCTATTCATTTTCATGTTTGTTGTTAGAATTTAAATTTATTATTATTTAGACTAAACTGCAAATAATTGCTGAAATCCTATATCTCCTTTTTTTCATATTTCATAAACTATTATGGTTGGAAATATAATGGATGGAAACAAGGAAACTTGCAAAAGGGGGCAATGCAGGTGCCACCCAGAGCCGACACCTCATCCCCTGCGCTTGGTTGGTGGGTCCTGGCGTATTGAAACATGGGTCCCACATGTGGCCTCGCCTCCGCCCGTGGGACTCCTCTAACACTAATTTCACACCCATAAATGCTTGGTCAATTTATTTTTTTAAAGCCTGGCCGAGCTCCTTTTGGCAAGAGAGAGCAAGTAAGAATGCTTTTGTCTTGTCAAGAAACAATTTCACCCCCCAACCAATCACACTAGAACCCTATCTCTATTCTTCCCTCCTGCGCCGCCGCTCTCCCTCTCGTCTCCTGCGCCGCCTCTCTCCCTCTCGTGCTCCGGCTGGAAGAGGGCCTCAAATCTAGGGGGAGGGAAAAGGCGGTCGAGGCGGAGGAGGGGTCGGGCGGGAGTGGGCAGTGGTGTTGTGTGCGGGAGCTAGCGGGCTAGGCGACGACAAGCGGAGCGAGCCGGTGGTGAAGATGAGCTAGGCGGCGGCTACTGCAGGTGGACGACCAGCCACAGTATGTGTCCCATGCCCCCTTCGATTTGACTAAATTGGATTCTCAGATCTGATTTCCTCATCCGTACCATGTCCAATTCGATTGTTGAACATGTGCATTATGTGTTTCCTCGTATGGATTTAATTGTGTGTTATGTGATCTGCCATATATGTGTTATGCATTTAAGAATATTCTTGTTATTGCTTATTGCTGAAAATACAAACAAAGTGTTGCTGATTTTTTTATTGGTATGATGTTGGATGCGGGAGGTATGTTCACCATAACTATGAAAGAGGTGGGCTGAACCATAGTTCTGCCATTCCGTTCCACGTTTTGGTTCCAACCAAACAGAAAACGGTACAATTCTGTTACTCGTTTTTGTCCGAACCGAACAGCGGAACAGGACCGTTCCATGATGTTGGAATGGAACCATTCCACTCCATCCCTTGGTTCTTGAATCGAACACATCGATCCTAAAAGAAACATAGCTGGTAATATCACTATTACTACCTTTGTCCATAAAACGATGTCGAAGATTTTTCTGAATTCGGATGTATCTATACACTAATTAGTGCCTAGATAAAGCTAAAACTAGAACTAATCATCACATCATTAATTCATTATTATTAAAAAAGTGAATATGTTCTTATAATTTCTGGGTTTGTTTAGGCCATTGTATCGGTGGCCGTCGAGACACGCCGCCGGCGCACCTGCTGCAGCACCTGATGATCTTGGCGGGGTGGGGTGGCTCTTCTTCTTCCTGGGCGAGGTAAGTGCAGGCAAGCCAGCAGCCGTCGCTGATCCGTTCTCGCCGTCGGAAAGAGGCCGTGGTATGGCGCCACCTTTCTCTTCATGGATACCGGCACCTAGCACAGGCACGGGGCCTCGTGCTGTCGTGGATGAACAAAGCAACGTCAACAGTACCCAACGTAGTCCCACGGGCACCACTGTCGGCCGTGGCGCCGTCGGCAACGTAGAAAGCAACGCCGGCGGCAGCCACTACAATCCCAGGGGCACCAGCAACGGCCGTGTCGTCCTCGTAACAATACAAAGCCATGCCGACCGCCGCAGGGCAAGCTCGAGGTCACTCCAGATCACCTCTGTCAATACCGCCGCCGGGGGCAATAGCAACACTGCCACGTTGCAAGTTCTGGGGTCTGTGCTCGAGACACCGACCACCGGAGCCGCTACCAAACGGAAAGAAAATAACCAGCTCAAGTCTGTGTCCCCTGCGATGCCGCAGAGCATAGGACGGGAGAGGAAGAGGACGGCCTCCCGCTTGCGGGCATCGACGACAACAAACAGCGCCGCTACCAGGCGCAACAACAACATCAACACGGTGGCGGCAGCACGAGCAAAGAAGCACACCGTACTGACATGGCTGATCGACGCTGGGGTGCTCAAGGAGAAAGAGAAGCTCGTCTACATGTCTGAGTCAGAGTCAGAGCTCGCCGCGGCCGGCACCAACAGCAACGTCGGCGCCACAAAGGGCGTCACCGGCACAGCCACCAGGGCCGGCATCCATTGCAGCTGCTGTGACACCACCATGCCCCTCCCGGCGTTCACCTCCCACGCCAGCCCCGGCGCCAAGACCTCGCAGTCGGCGTGGGAGCGTGTCCGTCTCATGTCTCGCAAGCCGCTGCTGCGGTGTGTGCAAGAGGCGTGGGAGCGGGAGCGCGTGAGGAAGTTCAGCGCGGAGGAGAAGGCGAAGGCGGCGCTGGAGCAGGCCGCTCCCGAGGGCATCAATGGTGAGGTCGACGGGGACCAGAGCGACGACGCGTGCGCAGTGTGCGCGGACGGTGGGCAGCTGCTATGCTGCGACAGCTGCCCGTCGACGTTTCACCCAGAGTGCCTCGGCGTGCAGGTCCCCGAGGGCTCCTGGGTCTGCCACTACTGCCGGTGCTTCGTGTGCCTCGCCAGCGACGGCGGCCTGGCCACGTGCCACCAGTGCGCTCGCAAATGTAAGCAATCAACCATGATCGTGATCATGAATTCATGACCACGATCTTTCTTTTGTAAGTACATGTTTCTGAAGAAGAGACTGATGAAAATTGCTGCACTAACGACGACTCTGAAATATGCATACATGCAGATCACGAACACTGCCGTCCGTCGCTGTTGGCCGGGGATATGATCGGCTCTTACTGTAGCGAAACCTGCAACAAGGTGAAACATTCTCCATCATGCATTCAATCTGCAGTCTACACACATCATATTGTTGTTACAAAAGAGAAAAATTCAAACATTCTTCATGATGAACAACTCAAGATAATGTTTTTTCATTAACTGTGTAACTCAGTTACTACTATTGTCAATGACCATGGTAGTGTCACATTGACACAGACAGTGTGTGCCTTCATCTCGATGTATTGTTCGTGTTGATTTCAGATGGCTGCGAGGCTGTCGGAGATGGTGGGAGCCACGAACGCCGCCGACGGAGACGGCTTCTCCTGGTCCCTGCTGAAGATCCACAAGGGCCCTGCGGCGGACTGCTCAGCCACCGTCATGGAGTGCAATGCAAAGCTGGCGGTGGCATTGGGCGTGCTTGGCGAATGCTTCAACCCTATGAAGGACCGGCTGACCGGCATCGACATGCTCCGCCAGGCAGTCTACAGCCTCGGGTAAAGCTAAATGCTCTCTGCAAAACCTCGCTTGATTCAGTGTTCCTGAACCAATTTCTGATGCGTTTTGAATCGTTGGGCAGATCGGAGTTCAAGCGGCTGAGCCTTGAAGGGTTCTACACCATGGTCCTGGAGAAGGACGCGGAGATTGTCTCGGTCGCCTTGCTAAGGTACGAATGTATGGGTTCAGTCTGTTTCATCAAAAGAAAAACGAAATATAACTCTTCACCCTTTTACTTGTGAGAAATATTTTAGCGGCTTTGCTATGTCTCAGTCAACCAAGAATTTCAGTCACTCACAAAAATGCACTTGAGTTGCAGTTGCACATTTTTTTTAAACTGTAGTTGCACTTTTCTGACGTGACTGAGACTTAAGAAATTCTCAGTTGACTGAGACATAGACACACCCATATTTTAGACAGATGAACATGCTCAGATACGTACGTCTCTGAATACAATTTGCAGGTTCCATGGCAGCAAGCTGGCGGAGATGCCGTTCGCGGGCACGCTGCCGCACTACCAGAAGCAGGGGCTGATGCACCGCCTCGTCAATGCCGTCGAGCAGGTGGGCGTCAATTTCAGGTTCAGAGTTCGAGTTCGCCTGTAAGCTCTGTTCTGGTGCCTGAACATTTCGTGTGTTGCTGTCAGGTGCTGGCGTCGTTGCAGGTGGAGAGGCTGGTGATCCCGGCGGTGCCCGAGGTGGCCGGCACGTGGAAGCGGTCCTTCGGTTTCGCGCCCGTGGAGCCGCGTCTGAGGGAGCACGCCAAGCGGCTCAGCATGGTGGTCGTCAACGGTACCACCCCGCTCCAGAAAACCATCGTCGTCGCCGCCGCCCCACCAGGACAGCCACGCGGCGAGGAGAGCCAGGCTGCACCACCGGCGCCGCCGTTGAGCGAGGACGAGCTGGCGTTCCTGGAGATGAGCTGGCCGGCGTGCAGCTTCACCGACCTCGTCGCCGGGATCGCGTGCTCCCCGCAGCCCTTCAGCGCCGACCCATTGGCCGCCGCCGTCAGGGGTGGTGGGGGAGCTAGCCCCGGGAGGAGCGGCCGACGGTCTTGCGGCGGCGGGCAGCTCGGGTGGCGGCTGTAGAAACATCAACGTGTTCCAGATGCCTAACTAGGCCGCGGCTAGCTGCAGTCTCCTGCTCGGCATCAACAAATGAATGATGATCGTGCGTGCTGATGCTGCGCGCGAACGACGAGTTTCTGAAAAATTTGGTGCGACTTGTGTTTTTTTTTATTTGACAGCAGAATTTGGTGTGACTTGATTCCGTTTTATGTTGTTCTGCCAGTGCACTGTTGGTCGAGTCTTATTTGTCCTAAGTGACTTTTTTCAAAATTTTAAATCAAACTTTTGAACTTCTATGGTTCTTTTTAGTCACGCTATTTAAAATGGTTAAACTGAAGTGGAGGTCAAGCCACATTGGTATGATTGCTCAAGAGATGTTGTGGGAACGATGGGGACTTCCATCGATTGCGTGTTAATATATAGGGGCCAATAACGGCAGAACTAGATACAAGGAAGGTTACAACAGATAGAGGAAAACATGGGTTGATCTTGATCTTATAGTTACGATTAGATCAACAACAATATGGTTTGAACTGCCGACTACCTCTATCCGAACTTCTTTCTAGATACGTCTGAACCGTGTTGTGTTTAACACCCCTCCTCAATTTCAACCATCCTTGAGGTTGAGATTGTGCTTAAACTCAACTGTCGAGCTGGTAATGCCTTAGTGAATCCATCTGCCACTTGATCCTTGGTTGAAATAAATCTGATCTCTAGCTGTTTTCTTGCTACTCTTTCACATACAAAATGGAAATCAATTTCAATATGTTTCATTCTAGCATGAAATATAGGATTAGCAAAAAGATAGGTTGCACCCATATTATCACACCATAGACATGACGTCTATCTCCTTTGAATTCCAAGTTCTTTCAGAAGAGACTCAATCCATATAACTTCAGCAGTAGCATTAGCAAGAGATTTATATTCAGCTTCTGTACTTGATCTAGATATTCTTGCTTTCTAGCACTCCAAGAAATCAAGTTAGGTCCAAAAAATACAGCAAAACCTCCTGTAGATCTTCTATCATCAACACAACCTGCCCAATCAGCATCTGAGAAGGCACTTACTAATGTTGATGACGATCTTCTAAAGGTTAGACCAAGACTCATTGTACCACTGATATATCTCAGAATTCCTTTCAGTAGTTGGTGCATGCAGAAACTGGCATCACTTGTTGACAGAGAAGGCAATATCTGGCCTGGTAAGCGTCAAGTATTGTAATGCTCCAACAATGCTCCTATACCTTGTACCATCTTCTGGTCCTAGGAGCTCTCCTTCTGTGAGCGAAAACTTTTCTGATGTTGACAGTGGTGTTGGCAATGACTTGCAGTTCTTTAAGCCAACCCTGTTAATCAAATCTAAAGCATATTTTTCTTGAGTTAATTCAATACCATGACTGAACTTTTTAACCTCAATGCCCAAGAAGAAGTGCAAATCACCAAGATCCTTTAATGCAAATGATGAGGTGAGATCTTGGAGAAGTGATGCAATTGCTTTGTTGGAGGAGCTAGTAACAATAATGTCATCCACATAGACTAGCACAAAAATAATGATACCTGACTTGTTGAATATGAAAAGAGATGTATCTGCCTTGGATGCCAGAAAACCCAGCTCTTGCAGTTTGGAGCTCAGCTTAGCAAACCATGCTCTCGGCGCTTGCTTGAGCCCATAAAGAGACTTGTCAAGTCTATACACATGATGAGGAGCATTTGATTTTTCATAACCAGGTGGTTGCTTCATATATACCTCTTCTTCCAGAACGCCATGAAGAAACGCATTCTTTACATCTAGTTGCCTCAAACTCCATCCCTTTGACACTCAAATGGCTAGCACAAGTCTAATAGTAGCAACTTTTACAACAGGACTAAAAGTATCCTCATAATCTATTCCATATCTTTGTTTGAACCCTTTAGCCACTAGTCTAGCCTTATATCTATCAATGGTACCATCAGATTTTATTTTAATTCTATAGACCCATTTGCAATCTATTAAATTTATACCACTTTTATACGGTACTAAATGCCAAGTTTTGTTATCTATCAAGGCTTTGTACTCATCATCCATAGCTTGCTTCCAATTTTTATCAGCTAAAGCTACTTGCAAATTGTCAGGTTCACTAGTAATGCAGGATAATCCATAACGCAAAGTACCATCTGTGTAACGCTTTGGTTTTAAGTTACCAGTTTTTGACCTTGTCCTGTGAATGACCTCAGGTGGTGCTGCAGATCGAGGCGGCACAGCAGATCCCTCCTTATGCACAGGTGACAGAGATCCTGTCGGAGCAGTGCCAGCAGCGCCAGTGCCAGACGCGCTTTCCCCCGAGGAGCCAACCGACGAGCGCCGCGTGTCGCTCGATGATTCACTGCAGGTGCTGGTGGATGGCGACGCGGTCGGGGAGCAGCCGGTAGTGGCGGGGCCACGCGACGTCGCGGGGCTGGAATGGCGCACCGATGACCGAGGCTGCTTCTCTGCCTGATCACCTGACGCACGCGTAGATCCCGATGCAGATACGCTGCCAGGGGAATGTTCGCGCGTGATCCGATGTTGATTCTCCTCGTGCTCAGCGCCAGCCATGCTAGCTTCATTTGAGCTCGATTTTGCACCGTTTTGCATGCAATTTTCTTCTCCAGTTTCCTGCACACAAGTTTCTTCTCCAGTTTCCTGCACACAAGGGCTCACAAGACCAGGCATATTAGCAGCATTAGGTGTTAGATCAATGCAACGTTTACCCCCTCATGAGATGACACCGGATTTTGGAGAAACTCGGGTAGAAGAAGGATTTCCCGACGAAGAAGTGAACCAGCATTAGGATGTAAATTGGCGAAGGGGAACACTGTTTCATCAAAGACAACGTCTCGGGAGATATAGACTCTACCAGATGTGACATCTAAAGACTTGACACCTTTGTGCATTGGACTATAACCAAGAAAGACACATTGTTTTGATCGAAAAGCGAGTTTCCGTTTATTGTATGGTCTGAGGTTAGGCCAACAAGCACAACCAAAGGTTCTAAGGGATAGATAATCAGGTGTCTTGTTAAGAAGTCGATCCATGGGTGTTTGATTATCGATGACCTTGGAAGGTAACATATTAATGAGATATGTGGCAGTTATGAAAGCTTCATCCCAAAATTTTAATGGCATGGAAGCATTTGTAAGGAGAGAAAGTCCTACTTCGACAATGTGGCGATGCTTGCGCTCAGCTGACCCATTTTGCTGATGGGCGTGAGGACATGATACATGGTGTTCAATACCAATTTTCTGAAAAAAGGAGTTGAGTTTTTCATACTCGCCACCCCAATCAGATTGTAAAGCAAGTATTTTTCTATCGAATTGGCGTTCAACAAGACACTGAAAGTTGTGAAATATTTGGAAAACATCAGACTTTTTCTTAAGGAGATAGATCCATACAAACTTGCTAAAGTCATCAATGAAGCTTACATAGTATGTATAACGCCCTACTGAACTAGGTGCAGGTCCCCAGACATATGAGAACACAAGTTGAAGGGGAGCAGTGGAAATACTATGGGATCTCTCATATGGTAATTGATGACTTTTTGCTCTTTGGCATGAATTACAAACAGACTCAACGCTAATTTTATTGGAGCATGGGAGCTCATGTCTACTAAGGATTTGTTGAACAATTCAAAAAGAAGCATGACCTAAACGACTGTGCCACCGTGAGGCTGAAGGCTTGGTGACACTAAACACTTGCTTATTCTTGATTGGTGATGAAGATATGAAGGGGTAGAGACCTTGGATGCATCGTCCTTTAAGAAGAACCCTCTTCGTGGCCTGATCTTTCACATAAAAGAACCATGGGTGAAACTCAAGAAAAACATTGTTGTCAAGAGTAAAACGATGAATGGAAACAAGACTTTTGGAGGCATGTGGAACATGAAGAACTTTGTTGAGATGCAAATTTTTAGAGGGAGTATTAACAATTGCATGACCAACATGACTAATGCTCATACCTTGCCCATTGGCCGCATGGATTTGATCACGGTCCTGGTACTTTTCCTTCATGGTGAGCTTGTTGAGCTCACCGGTGATGTGATCGGTGGCGCCGGTGTCGCCATACCAATTGGTGTCCACGCCGTAGGAGTTGGACACGGCATTGGCACCCTTTTCCTCCTCTTCTTCTTCATCGTTGTCGGAGTAGCGGTGCCAACACTTCCAGGCTTCATGACCTGCTTTCCCGCAGATCTGACAGGTGACAAGATCGCGGTCCTTGCCCCCGGCCCTACCTCCGCGTCCACGGCGACCACCGCCGCCACGCTGGCCACGTCCATGGCCACGGTTGCCACCGCGGCCTCCACGACGTCCGTTCCGTCCACGGTATCCTCCGCCTCCGCGCCCACGCTGAGCGGAGTTGACAGAGGAGGAGCTGCCGTAGGCACCATCGGTCAGCAGCTCCATGCGGTTGTCGTACGCAGTCACCTGAGCATACATATCGCTCACGGTGAGATCTTCGCTGCCGTTCACACCGATGGCGGCGAACAGCGGATTGTAGGTGTCGTCGAGGCCGGCGAGGAGGTACTCCACCAGCTCCTCCTCATCGATGGGCCGGCCCGCGGAGGCGAGCTCGTCGGTGAAGCCTTTCATCTTGGTGAAGAAGGCCGCCGTCGTCATGTTGTCCTTCCTCGTCTTGGCGAGGGCGACCCGCATGTTTGAGACCCGCGTCCTTGACTGGGAGGCAAACATTGCCTTGATGGCCCCCCAAACGTCAGCAGCCGTGTCCATCCCGATCATAGCGACAAGGATGTCCAGCGTCAGCGATCCAAGCAGGAAGGTGAGGACATGCTGATCTGTAGCCACCCACGCATCGTAGGCAGGGTTCGGCTCTTTGGTGTTTTGGCCATCTTTTTTCCACTACCAGGGTTTCTGGCGGCAGCACCGTCTCTTTGTCGAGGAAACTCAACAGGCGGGCGCCACGAATGGGGGGCAGGACCTGGGACTGCCATAGGAGATGGTTAGCTCTCGTCAACTTCTCGCTCACGGTGATGCCGGCTAGGGGATTGGTCATGGTGGTGAGGGAGTTGGGAGCGAGGCACATAGATGGGTTTAGGAAGTTGGCTCTGATACCATATGATTGCTCAAGAGATGTTATGGGAACGATGGGGACTTCCATCGATTGCGTGTTAATATATATAGGGGCCAATAACGGGAGAACTAGATACAAGGAAGGTTACAACAGATAGAGGAAAACATGGGTTGATCTTGATCTTATAGTTACGATCAGATCAACAACAATATTGTTTGAACTGCCGACTACCTCTATCCGAACTTCTGTCTAGATACGTCTGAATCGTGTTGTGTTTAACAATTGGTTGACTAGACTGGAATGACTTAGCCGTTTTTGGGCAAAAACGGCTAGATCAGGCCATTTAGGTTGGCAAATTTCCAAAAATCTTGGACCCTCGGAGATTTCTTTCAGACCCTCTAGGTAACAAAAAGGTCACACCATTTGGTATGGCTAGATTCAAATGACTTAGTCATTTTTAGCACATATTTTGAGCAACCTTGCCAACCAAAGTGGTGTGACCTCAACTTTAATTTAGCCATCCTGCATGGCGGGACTAAAAAGGGCCATAGACATATTAACGTTTCAAAAGGGGGCAACAAATAATTTAAAGTTTTGAAAAGGGCCATTTAGGACAAAGAGCTCGTTCATTCGGGGCTAGATGGTATGGGATGGATCCAAGTGTAACTTGAGTGGGGCCTACACCCCCACTCAAATGTTAGAATCCCTATTGTATTGGTTTAATTTTTAAAAAAATTAGATTTTATAAATTTATACAAGGAATGCCATCAGTCATTTTATTTGCCCCCACTCCTAATTTTTCTTGGTCCACCTTGCCGAGAGGCAAAGAAAAATGCTAAGTGTTATAAAAGATTTTTGACATTGGCGGCGGCTTGGGAGGCAAGAACGTCAACTTTAGCCTTGGCCTGAAGGGCCATGATGAGCTCGATGTTTTCTCTAGTTGTGCTTGTAGTTGTTGCTTTCGATAATCCTTTCTTCGCACGTCGCGTCGACCAAAGCACTTCTTGGTCTCATTTGCACGCTCCGTCGGCATCAACTCCTTCTTTAGCTTGACTCGGGCCTTGGCCTTGTCCTTGTGGCTAGGGCCGGCGGCGGTGGCGGAGGAAAGCTATGGTTGCCGCAGCAGCGTTGATGAATCTCATGAGGTGGTGGTGGGGGGAGGAAGTGGCTTCTATGCCATTGATGGGCTGGCCCAAGGAGGTCAAGAGGGGATTTATGCAAACGTGGGCACTGTCCGCACAGTCGCATTTCAAGCCCAAATTGGGGCTGGAAATGGGTCGCTTAGACAAGTTCGCGCCGCTTGGTCCATCTAGGTCATGCCACTGGAGATGCCTCTTTAGATGTAGATTAAATCTTTATTATTCCAGTGTTTCCGAACCGTGTTGCGCGCTTTTTTTAGACGGAAGTCTTGAATTAGCCCAAATTTGAATTAACGAAGCTATCAACCAGCTAGGAGAAGTACACTACAAGAACCTTCTCAGGATGCCAACTACTTAATACAAGCACATCGAACAAAACAAGACAACAAAGCAGCAAAGACACAATCCGAAGCATATCGCTTGCATCCATTGAAATTACCATGTCTTTTGTTGCTTGGGGAGGCATCGATACTATCCAAACCACCAGACCCCGTCGCATCACAACTGACCATTAGGGTCCCCAAGCATGAACAAGAACCACACATGATGCAAAAGTCAAAAGGAAGGGCCTTCACAGACGCTTCCAAGGGGGAGAATGGCACCGAAGAAAATCGTTGTCGTCGTAGCACGAACCAAAGTCGTGCAAGGTTTTCACCTAGTCCCCAAAACACCATCCCTAGACCTCGAACATGTCACCTACCATCCAACAGACACCATCCAACGACTTTTGAGATGAAACCACCAGTGTCACCCATGGCATGGCTAACAAAGATAACCCCCTAGGTTTTCCGCCGGCCGCCCAAAAAAGGATATTACCATATAAGTAGCCATGCCGACATCAATGGTGAAAGGAGAAAACAAAAGAGATCACATAGAGACTACGCAACCACTTTAAAGGCAACTGCCACGCTAAGACACAAAGAGGCGGACCAACAAGCCGGGAAGGATGGGCTTCAAGGTGATGCCTTCAAGAAGGAGAACAGCACTCGCAAACGTCGCCATCACCTCTGGTGAACACTGTCAACCAGGGATTTCACCGAGGCACCATCCATGGCCTAGAGTCTACCGAAACCGTGAGGCAGCTTAGAGGGAGTATCTGCTAGCTACTGAGCCCTAGTCTGGGACAAACACACGGTGTCCCGACCCCAACCAAGAACACAAGTATCACACATGCTGAGAAGCCTTGGGCGCTTGGGAAGATTTGGTTCGTCAGCCCAAAGCCAAGCCTCACCAAGTCTGTGGACATATGGAGTCCCTAGACCAGAGCATGTTGCTTAACCCCGCGACGCGCGGCCTAGGAACCCTATCCCAGAAAGCCGGCCAGGACGTTGCCCACTTCGACACCAGCCTATCGGAAGCCCCGTGAAAAACCAGCGTGGCTTGGATCCAGGTTGAGCTCAAACTCAAGCAACGAAAGAGGCATGGTGGCAGAAGGTGTCCTACAATGAGCGCAATAATCCACAACCACAGACCACCCACAGATTCAGAAGATCCTGCCAAGGCCCGCCAAGCCCAGACTTGGCCACCACCGTCAAGCACGCCCGCCACTGTCGACGGCTAGAGGCGCTGCACAGATGCCATCATCGCATCCGCTAACCTTGCTGCCCACCACAGCCGGATCTGCGCCGACTGGGACCGACACCACCATGTAACACCGCCCTAGGTTGAGGACCACCCCTTCAAGGTCTGCTAGTGCTGGAGGAAAGCAAAGCCCGCGTAGTACCCGCCAATGGCGGCAATGGGATAGGGGAGGGGAGCGAAAGGCTGTGGCCTTGGAGGATGGGGACGCCCTAATCGCCCAAGGGGAGGGGACGGCGGGACGAATGGAGATGGACCAGCGGTGGGACAAGATCTGACTCTACCTTGCGTTCTCCTTGACGTCGTGCCATTCTCCTTGTCCTAATCTAGTCGATAGGATGGTCGTCGAACACACTGACAAGGCACCGCCATCAAAGGCACCAACAGTTTCCACAACTTATCTATCACGGCCAACCGATGAGGGACGGTCACAATAGAGTATACAAATCACTTTCAGATCTATGTTTTGTTTTTTAAGTTCTAATAATTCAATTTGTGTTATGACCCTCCGGGAACACTGAATTCTGGGTCCAGCGCTACCAAGCCCTAGTCCGAGACAAACACACGGTGTCCCGGCCCCAACCAGGAACACAACTATCACGCATGTAGAGAAACCGTGGGCGGTTGGGAAGATTTGGTTTGTTAGCGAGGCCTCACCAAGTCTACGACCATGGAGTCCCTAGATCAGAGCATGCTTCCTAGCCCAGCGACACGTGGCCTAGGGACCCTATCCCGGAAAGCCGGCCAGGACGCTGCCCACAGCGACGCCAGCCTGCCGGAAGCCCCCTGAAAACTAGCATAGCTTCAATTCGACCCAGGTTGAGCTCGAACGCAAGCAATGACGAAGGAATGGTGGTAGAGGGTGTAATCCGCAACCACATACCACCCACAGATCTGGAAGATCCTGCCTGGCCCCGCCAAGATCATACATGGCCCCTACCCTCAAGCACGCCCGCCAGTGTCAGCCGCTAGAGCCGCTGGGCGGATGCCACCATCGCATCCGTGTAATATCCTAGTATTTGGGGTTACAAAAATAGAGGAAACAGATGTGTGCATTGCATTCATGCATAGAAAATCTGGGGAATTTTCGCGCTTTAAAGTAAAACAGTCACAGTAACTGAAGTTTCACTTGACCTTGGTGGAACTGAAGTAGCTCATCAAGCCAAGCGCTATAAACCTCAATGTGATTTTTGCTAAAACCTTGTTTTGGGTAGAGATAATTTTATCTAAGGGGTTAGATCAAATGGAATTAAAATCAATACAAGAACTTATTAATCAAGGATCAACTACTTGATCTTATTAAAGATCACAACATGATATTTCTTGCTATAACATATTAACATACATCCATTTGGAAATCAAGTAACAATCAATGGTGAAACCATTCTTCACTTATCTTCTCCATGTCTTGAACTAATCCTTGATCCTACCATGAAACCTCATGGTATTCATTCCACTTCCACAGTAGAATTATAACAAGGAGATCCACTCAAGAAGCATAAATTCCTCTCTATTACAAATAGTTATACATCAAACCTAAAGAGGTGAGAGTCCTATTTTATTTAGGGAAGCCATGACAAACTTTGAGTTAAACCTTGGATATAAATCCATGAATTCAAATCATTATCTTTGAGAGAAACCCTAGGATCTTATTCAGGATATTCTCTAGAGAGAGAATCCATTTATGATAACCATAGATATTGGTGACCACTTCATTCTCTATGGAGCCTAACCTTAGGTTAGTATTAAAGTCATTCCCAAATGAGAGAGCTCAAGTTATGGTGTTACACTCAAGTTAGTGAGGCAACACTTGGATTTGAGGGAAAGAACTATCCATATACCAGATGAGTATATCAACATTGCTTAAGTAAAACCCTAACAGAATATCTCAGGCATTTTCCTGGGATATAAAATTATTGAAGCAACCATAGTAGTCCCATCCAAGAAAGTAAAATAAAAGTGTTATACTTAGTTGATCAAGACAATACTTAATCTTGGGAGTGAGAAACCTAATTCTTGAGAAATACCTTAGGAAGCCAAACCTTGATCATTATAAATTGGATAATGATCATAAACCCTAAGAACTTGAGGTAAAGATATTAAGAACAAGTTGATCATGCCTAATCCATGTTCATGCTCTTGAGGTATGAGAGGATAAATTAAATCCTAATAGGATTTGTAGATGCTATTCACCACATGAAATCATAGGGAGGTAACTAGTAAGCAACCATAGGCTTATATCCTAACCTTCACTTGTGAACCACTTGGTGACCATAAGTAGAATCCTACCACATCTGTATTTCATAAATTAAAGAACCTAAGCAAATCTTAGAGTAAAACTCCATACTTAATATGGTGAGAAACCATCCATCCATATGACCAAAGTTAACTATAAAAAGAACTATAACAACTTTAGTTACTTTAACAATAGATTAAGGATATAATAGAAATCTTTTGGTATAAGATAAAAACAACTCTCAAGTCCATAGTAATTAAAGAAGAACAACAACAATTAAGCAAGCAACCATATTACCTTGGTTAGGGAAGACCAAACCTTAGCTAAGGCAATATGGTGTCACCTTATCTCTACAACCAAGAGGTATATCTCAACCCTAGTTTATGTATCACTATGGTGATCATAATATGAACCTAAGCCATAATGGAAATTCAAACCAATTGCCATTAGGTGAATATTATTAGAACCCTAGTATGGCATATTAATAAAGTCTTATACTTCATTTAGTAAACATGAGGAAAACTTTGTGATACATCTTATAAATAAGACCATAAGTGTGATTATCAACCACTTACCTATATAATTAAGACTCAACCTTGAGGAGAGTAATATTTACTCTAGATATTTCAAAGGATTAAGAGACCATAACAATAATGTTAGTTTTAATATGGATTATCATCAAACCTACAAAACCTGAATAAAATGTTGCTCACATGAAATAATATGCAAATGATTAATTCCTCAAATAGAAACCAAGACATAATAACAAGCTCTGAAAAAACTTTGAGATAAAGGTACCCACTCTCATAATTCTAAACAGAATTGATTGCATAGTAAAAAGAGAATTAAAGGGAACATATAAAATTCATGATTAATTGTTGTTTTGAATAAATTCATAAATATGTAATAGAATCTCATCTAAAAATGAGTTGTCCAAATTAAATTGGGGAAATAGTAGTCAGGAAACCAAATCTTGATCAAAACAACATAATTGAAATAATTGCAAACAGTATTGGATTCAAATATGAATTCAAATTGAAAATATAAAACAGAAAATAAAAATAGAAAGAGAAAAAGGGGAAAAACCTTACCAGACCTTACTTGGCCGTGGCAGCCCACCAGCAGTCCACCAGCACGGCCCAACACCACGGCCTGGCCCAGCCCAACTTACCTCTTCGTTGAAAAATCAACGAGAGGAAGTCGTCCTCATCCTCTCAACGAGCGTGGGCGCCAGCACGACGGCGTGCTCCTCTTCCCTTCGTCGCTGGCGGCTCCTCCTCGACCGACGGTGTGACGAGGCGCGCCCGGGCACCGTATAAAGGCCCGCGACGAACCCTAGCCCCCGAAGTTCTTCCTTCTCTCCATTTTTCCCCAAATCGAAACCCTAGCCCGTACGGCCATCGACCATCGCCGCCGATGTAGACCTCCTCGAGCCACGCCGTGGACACCATCGTGATCGCCGTCATCGACATGCCCAGCCTACAAAAGGAATCGAGCGGAGGCATCCCGTAGCACCGCCGTCGAGTTCGTCTTCTCCGACGACGGGAGCAGGCGATTCCGGTGAACCAGACCTCCTCTTGCCCCACCGCCAAGCTCTGCGTGCTCCTGGTGAGCTCCTGATCCTCCTGGCATGCCTAGCCCGTCCGATTGCTTCCCGAATCATCGCCGCGCCGTTAACCCGTGAGCACCACCATGCGGCATCACCGGCGAGCTTGCTCCGGCGACCAAATAGGGGCGGCGATGGTACCTGCGTGTTCACCTCGGCGCGCTGAGCCTCGTTGTGTGGGTAGTTTGCCTGCGCGAGCGCCGTATCGCCGGCGATCACCGACACTGGTCGCCGGTGGTGGCCATAGTTGCCACCTCGATGCCACCGTGGCAGCTGACTCAGCCAGACCCCACCTGTCTGTGTCTGTGAGTAGCACAGGCACGGGTGTGTCTAGTGTTTTAGTTTATTTTCATTTACAGAAAATGTCTGAAACTTCAAATAATTGTAGAAAATTCATAAAAGCTCAGAAAAATACAATGAGATATCAAAATTATTAGAAAAGAAAACTCTATCCAATAAAAATATAATATGAAATTTTTATTTTTAATAAAAAATTCAATTATTTAATACTTGTCAATTAAGCATTCTCCTTTAATTATAAATTCAATAATTAGTAAAAATTTCCAAAGTAAATAAAAACCAGTAAATAAATAAAGAAAACATTAAAACTAATTTTCTTTATTTGTTATCTTGTTAAATCATTATTAGAGAGATTTAAACCCTGATTATAATTATCTTAATTATTAATTGTTTAAAAAGAATAAAATGCCAAATTCAATATTATTTTATTTACAAGTTACTAATAACTTCAACTTTAATTTGAAGCTATTAATCATAGGACTATATGGTAAATAGCAAACCCTAATTCCATAGTAAATGATATTACAACCCATCATTTCATGTGAAACCTAAAACCCTAATTCAATTAAGGAACCCTAGCTCCATTATTACAAGTGAACCCTAAATTGCTTCTAACCTAAACCCTAGGTTAGAACAGGTGATCATGATACTTTGATTTCATAGCTCCATAGTAGCAACTAAACAATTGCAATGACTTCATAAAATAATAGAGATTCATCTTGAATATATTGGTATTACATGTGTTCATGCCAAGATGATCAAATAGGACTAACTCTAGTTCCTATCTTCTGAGACACTAACTTTTAATCATCCTTACTTAACATCACACCATGGTGATGAACCCAAATAGCAACCATACCTACTATTTTACATTACATAACCCTGTTCCACTAAACCCTACTAGTGTGAGATACTTATGAACCATCCTATTTAGGAACCAACCATTCTCTACTTAGAGATCCAATAGCTAATACAAGACAACCTCAACCTTAATTGTTATACTTCTTATTATTTAAGAAGTATGTTCTTCAAAAGTTATTCTTTTGAAGAAAATAGGAAGTAGTCATCAAACTTGCCTAACAGGACCTATCAACCCTAGCTATCTATTACCACTAAGATATATCACCATAATAGCAACCATTAATTGCTTAAGATACTTATGCTTCACTAAAACCATACAAGCCCTAATTATTAATGAATCCAACTTTGTTGAGATCCATCTAAACCTTACTCCAGAAATTAGTTGAAACCATAGTAAACCATAGAACTCCACAACCCTAATTATCATACTTGTTCTTTGATAAAGAACATGTTCTTCAAAAGTTATTCTTTTGAAGTATATGATAATTAATCATTAACCATGCCATATAGTGCTAAAACCAACCACTATTCATTACATGTTAGGATTATACCCAATATTACTGTTGTGTGCTATTAGTGTTATTATTATGATATATTACAACACTTGTTTATGATACCAAGCAACCAATCCTGAATAAGAATCGTGTTTGTGAATCACTCTAAAAGTGCAACACACCCTGAACTAATCATTATCATTCACTAAACCTAAATCATCGGGGTTAGATCACGCTTAGAGCGATTGCATCTCATACTTATGCATTATTGCATTCTTGCCAATCTTTTAAACATCGTCCTTACCGGACGATGATGCTATTTTAGAATTTGGAGTTATTGCGTATCGAAGACCTTGCCTGCATAATCTTGCAGTCAAGAAAGGCAAGTTCATCGCTTGCTCATGTCATTTGAGTATTTTTACCAAATTACTTGCAAATTACTATGTTTATCACTCTTGCATAAAAAGCGAAACCACTATTTTCATAACTATGAATATGACTATGTGGTGGGCAATGGAACCATGGATTGTGTTGATATGGTGGAGGTTCCATTGCAAGGGTTTATATCCATCCAGGATTAAACAACAAATATCGTCCAGTGATTCTTGTGCCGTAACAACCATGTTAACCATAAGATCCGGAGTGGGACGGAGTAGTCAAAAGTGTTTCCACCTCTCGTTCATCAACGGATGCGCTTTACCGTAGTACACTTGTAATCCAAGGGGGCAAGCTCGGTGAGGCTGGGGAGTCCTAAGTCCCCACGGCATTGTCCGTAGTACACTTGTCGCCCGAAGGAGCAAGCTGGTGAGGCTCGGGGAGTCCTAAGTCCCCACGATGATTGCGGTCTAGGATGGGTTGCGGCTACCGGCGAAGGAGTTTGGTTCGATCCCAGACTGTCGTCGTGGTCGGGGTCCATCCTTAATTGGTGTAAGAGGACCGACGAGGACCCAGGGTCGGGGCATGCAACAAAGGGTGGGTGTTCGAGGTAGCGGAGGAACATGATTGGTTAGACCTTATACCGGGCCTCACACCAAAGGAAGTGTGGACGAGCTCGCGGCTCGGTTGGCACCAAGGTTAAGATCTCTTATGGGTAAAGCAACACACCTCTGCAGAGTGTAATGAACCGTGACTCGTCACTCCCCGTTCGGGATATGGAAGCTACGACACGCTGCCGGAAAGGAACTCCATGAAGTTCTAGTAAACCGGTGAAGGCTGACGGACATAGTTCTTCCGAATAAAAGCAACCTTTTGAAGAAATGATTATGAAAAACTCGCATTGGTATTAGACTTTCTGGTCTAATGCTGTAGCTAGTGCATTAAACACCTCTTCCCTATAATGAACTTGTTGAGTACACTCGTACTCATACCACTCTTAAATCCCCTGCTTAGATATGGAGGCATCAAAGGAGGATCTACAGTGCAACTCGAAGACCGAGGAATCAACAACTACTTCAAGGGACAGGAACCTGTCAGAAGAAACAATCACCACATCCAAGAAGGATAAAACCTAGCTTAGCAATAGAAAGGAACTAGTTTCCTAAACCTAGCTCCTATTTAGCTAGAATCTATTCATAGCCTCTATAGCTAGTTAAATACTCTACAAATAGAGTCCGTGATAAGATTAGATCACGAGTCGTTCTTCTGGAGTTTAGTTGCAGTTTACCTCATTGTAAAGTAGGAGGCTGTGTGGATCTTTTGTAAAGAGTCAGTGTTGTAATTCTATAGACATGCCTTGGACCTGCATATGTTTCTGTTGTACCACTCTGAGCGATATAATACTAGTGGAACGGTGTTTCATTGGTGTTATATCAGACTTGCATACTACACCATGCAGTGGTATGCCGGGTCACCACAATCCGCCAACCTCGCTGCCCGCCACAGCCGGATCTGCGCCGACCAGGACCGACACCACCATGCAACATCGCCGCTAGGTCGAGGAACACCCCTTCACGGCCTCCTAGTGCGAGAGGAAAGCAAAGCCCGCACACTACCCACAAATGACAGCAGTGGGGTAGGGGGTGCAAAAGGCTATGACCTTGGAGGATTGGGACACCCCAATCACCCAAGGGGAGGGGGCGATGGGACGAATGGAGATAGACCAGAGGTAGGCCATGATCTGGCTCTACGTGGCGTTCTCCTTGTCCCAGTCCAAGCGAGGCGCCACCATCAAATACACTCGCAGTTCCCACAACTTATCTATCGCGGGCAACCTATGAGGGATGGTCGCAACAAAGTATACAAATCACTTTCAGATGAATGTTTTAAGTTCTAATAATTCAATATGTGCTATGACCTACTACTCTTTTCCTTCCGGCAGTGCCGACCTCCCAGTACAGCTGGGCATAGGCAGCCTGGCCCGAACGGCCCGACCCAATCCGGCTCGAAAATCCCGAGTCGGGCCAGGTCGAGCTTGCACTTCGGGTCGGACTCAGGCCTGAAATCTGAGCCCGAACGTCGGGCCGGGCCGGGTTTAGGCCTTCATTTTTGCGCATTTTAGCCTGGTCGGGCCGGGCTTCTCGGGTCGGGCCAGGCTTTTTGCTCGTTCGGACCGGATTCAGGCTTAAATTACAGGCCCGATGGTCAGGCCGGGCCGGGCTCAGGCATGACTTTTTACCGACGGGCTTTTTTAAGCCCGGCCCGAATCCCGGCCTGGCCCCAACTTTGCCCAGGTCTACCCTCCCAGCAACACTGAAAACTGGGTCCCACATGTCATACACTCTCCTGTCTACTATCCCGCCGTGTCCTGCTCGCCCAACACCGTTTCCCCACCCTTCCGATCTCACACCATGGCCACCAGCTCCGGCGACCCGGCCGCCGCCGGCGAACCTGCCGCGACCTCATCAGCTCCGGGCCAACCACACCATCCCACGCCCCGCACCTCCCACATCGTGCGCACCTACCTGGGCCTCTCCTCCACTCCCAGGAAGCGCCGCGCCTGCGCCGCCCCTAAGAACCAACCCAGTCCCGCCACCGCAGAGGCTCCCGCCGCCAGGGAGAACAAGGGGTGCGGGCCCTCAGGGTCCGCCTCGCTCCAGCCCTCGCGGCTGCTCCGGGAGCTGGGCGTCCGCGTCTCCCGCTACACGCACGAGGAGCGCCGCGACGTCATCACCCGCTATATGCAGAAGCGGGGCGGCCGCCAGGGCGTCAACCGCGCCGCCGCCAAGGTGCCTTCGAGGCAGGCCCTGGCGGAGCGACGCCGGAGAGGTGCCGGAGGGAAGTTCCTCAGCAAGGAGGAGGAGGCGCAGGTACAGCCTGTAATTTTCGTCTCCACATTTCTGGGATCCTGAAATCTTAGGAGCGGGCGCGTGCCAGACGGACATCTTGGGCACACGCACTAGGCGACAACCTGTTGCTGCGTCCGGCTATCACAAAATAGGTAGGCTAGCTGATATTAGGTGTTGTTTTTAAAAAAACTGTAACTCTTAAATCGTGTGGAGAAATTACAATTCGTTTTCACTTCTAAAATCTTCACGACGAGAGCTTCGAAACTAGACCACATTTTCATATGTTTCGATGAATTTTTTTAACAAGCAACTTTGATACGCGACAGAGCAACTTTATTGTGCAGCAAAACAACTTTCGTGTACGACAAAGCAACTTTGATGTGCAACGAAGATGTACACTTTTTGGTACACGAAGGCACAACTTTGGTGCCCGACAACAATTTTGGTATCCATCGGAGCAATTTTAATGTGTGACGAAGCAACTTAAGTGCCCTGCAGAGCAACATTGGTACCCGGCGACGTAGTTTTCGAACCCTGCAGAGCAACTTTGGCGCCCGACCGAGCAAATTAATATCCTGCAGAGCAACTTTGGTACTCGACAAAGCAAATTTGGTTTGTGACAACCCAATTTTGGCGTCCAACGAAGAAACTTTGGTGCCCACCGAATAAATTTTGATAGATGGCTGAGCAACTTTGGCGTCCAGTGATGCAATTTTCGTTGTGAATGTAGATTTACGCCATGCAGCAAAGTTGCTTCGCCCCGCACTAAAGTTGCATCATCTCGTATTATAATTGCTTTGTCGCACGTAGAAGTTGCTCTAGAAAAAACTTTATCAAAATACATAGAAATGAGATCTAGTTTTGAAGAGCTCGCCGCAAGAAATTCAAAAGTGAAAGCGGATCCTAATTTCGACATCCGGTGCAAAAGTTATATGATTTTGAATATATGAAAAGAAAAATTAATGTGCATGATGTCATTGCAGTGCATGTGCTACAATCACTGAGCGTTCACATTGATGCAGTGGGCTGGCAGGCTAATATAGAGATGCGCTCTGTTTTCCGTCATCGAAGTTCAGCAAGTGTTAATCGATGCTAAGTAACGCACTAGTGCCGATAAGCTACATACTTTGCAATTATTTTCTAGAGTATTGAGTTTTTGCGTTTGTGGTCGAGTTTCTAGAGTAGGGAGTATGTGAGTTGCATGACTGTGGTACTAGATGAGACTATAAAGTATGCTAAGTGAAGAATGTTCTCTTGTGCTGATGTCGAAATGATGGCAGCACGGAGTATTAGTATTTCATTAAATTTTACATACACTTCAATGATTATGCAAAGATCAGATTATATAAGTGCATGTGCTTCTCGCAGACTGCTGCAGATAAACCTGAAGAGAAGGCAGAGGAAGAGGAGCCGGAATTGCCACCCGAAGTTGTCGCGAACGCCGGGGGAGTACCTATAGTTGGAATGGTTTTCGAGAATGAAGAGAAAGCATACAAGTATTATGTTAGTTACGCAGGAGATGTGGGATTTAGTGTTCGAAGAGGATTGTGGGATAAAACAGCGAAAAGTGGCACCAGATCAAGGTTTTATGTCTGTTCCAGAGAGGGCTTTCGCTCAAAGAATCAGGCCAGGAGACCGGGCCCAGAGACGAGGACGGGTTGCCCTGCACGGTTATCTGTCAAAGTAACATCCAGTGGAAAATACCGAGTGACTGAGTTCGTTCAGGATCACAATCACCAGCTTGCCGGTCCATTTGATATTGGGATGCTCAAGTCGCAAAGAGTGTTTTCCAAGGCTCAATCTGAAAATGAAAATGCCATCAACATCCCTCCAGGCTACAAGAATTACCTTCGGACCAAGTCTACGAAAGATATGGACCCAGGGGATTTCAGAGCTCTTATGGATTATTTTCGAAGTATGAAGAGTGAGAATCCATCTTTTTACTATGCCATCCAGGTGGATGAAAGTGACAAAGCTGCTAATGTCTTCTGGGCTGATGCAAGATCAATCTTGGACTATCATTATTTCAGTGATGTGATCTGCTTTGACATGACCTACAAAGTGAATGACTACAGCAGGCCACTAGCTTTATTTGTAGGTATGAACCATCACAGGCAAATGGTCATATTTGGTGCTGCTTTCATGTATGATGAAACCGTTGCATCGTTCAAGTGGCTTCTTGAGACCTTTAAGAGTGCCATGTGTGGGAAACAGCCGAAGACAATTTTGACAGATCGATCTGCTAATTTGAAGGAAGCACTAGGTCTCACTTGGCCTGGTACAGCTCACAGTTCTTGTGTGTGGCAAATATACCAGAACGCAGTTAAGTCCTTAGCACATGCTTTCAGTATTTCAGAAGAATTCACACATGATTTTAGCTACTGTGTACTTGACATCGAGGATGAGCAAGAATTCCTTGACACATGGAATATGATAATTGAGAAATACAACCTTAAAGAAAACAAATTTTTAAATGAGCTTTATGGAGATCGAGAAAATTGGGCCTTGCCATATGTCCGGCATACATTCTCCGGGGACATTAAAAACATGCTACGAGCAGAAACCTTTGGCATCTGGATCAAAGAATACTTGGGTTGCGAGAAAGAGCTATCCCCTTTTTTGAAGTATTTTGGAAGTTCATTTGAGAAGAGGAGGCAAGAAGAGATACAAGCTGATTACCAAGCCAGTCAAGGGGCACCAAGAGCACCTGTGCCACTGCTCTGGCAGGCTGCAAATTGGTATACACCAATAAACTTTGAGTTGTTTAGGAAAGAGTATGAACAATGCATGGACTGTATGGTTTACGGTTGTGGTGAGTTTGGCTCTCTTTCTAAGTATATGGTTACAGCTAAAAGCAAAACTAAAGAACTACTTGTGCAGTTCGACTCATCAGATGGCACAGCTGCATGTACTTGTAAAAAATTTGAAACTGCTGGAATTTTATGCTGCCATATACTAAAGGTATATGAATTGAGGAATGTTAAAGAGACCCCCCCACAATATTTTCTTAAGAGATGGAGTAAAGATGCAAAGTTGGGGATTATTGGTGAAATCAATCGATTTAATTTTGGCAGTGATACAAGATCATCTGTTCCAGAGCGTTATGCAGCTCTTTGTCGTTTGTTCTATAAGATTTCTACTAAGGCTGCCGCAAACGGCGAGGCATTTGCACTGGTGGCAAGCCAGTCGGATCAACTTATAGAAGGAGTTGAACGTACTTTGCAATCTACACTGGCTGATAAATCATCTATTGTCCATTCCATTAGGGCTCAATTAACTCATATGGATCAGAATGATTATCCTCTTGGTAATAGCAATGAAGCTCAGAAATCTATCGGAAAGAAGAAGAGTGAAGTTGCTCGTCGTGGAAATGGTCTAGAGACCAATAAAAGGCAGAAACGAAGAAAAGGTGTCTTCACAGTTTATTTATACTCCCTCCGTTCCAAATTAATACTTGTAAGAGTAAATTTACACATTTTCTTTGCATGCTGTGAACATAGGCCCTTGTGATGAACCAGCGGCTGGACCAAGGGATGGGGAACTGACCATTACACCTGACAGTATGCAAACAGTGCCAAGGACTGCTACGGATCAGTTCCTCCCAGATCAACTAATGCATGTGAGTTTTTCAACATCAATACATGATGCCTAGTATTTTACTGTGGTCCTTGTGAATGTGGAGTTACTGTTTATTTTGCTTCTCCCTTCTTTGTGCAGGGACATTATGTGCTTGGCCACAACTTTAGTCTTAGTACCTCACACAACCTTCATGACGATTTGAACCAGTTTGGTCAGGTCCGTGTTCATCTCTTGATAATAATTTGTGGTCATGTTGATTAGTTAACAGCACGGTTTCTCAGGTTCTTGTGGCATGCAGGCTTCCACAGTTCCTACCCTACAACAGCAGCCATTTCCCGGGAATGGTCAACTAACTCAAGTGAGTTATTTACAATCAATGCTTGTACAGAGAAACTCATGCTTGATGCCCTTTTGACAGACTTGACCTTTCTTCTCCACTTAATGAAGTAATAGCTTTAGATCTGGAGTCTGGACTGTACGGTATTTGCAGTCGTATTGTCCATACCGTTGCCATAGTTACTGAAGTGATTGCACACTCCTGCAGGCCTATCCCGGTGACATGCATGTGTTGCAATTTATGGGGACGAATCCCCAAATCGACCTTGAGAACAGCGATCAGGGTGAATCATCGATACCAGTGTGGGATTTTCTTTGAGTTACGCCTTCACGTCACTCACAAACACCACTAAGGCTGTTAGCGTTTGTATATTTCTGTACAGCAAATAGACTGTTAGAGAGGGGTTTAGAAACTGCTAGGAGTAGATATCTTTTTTGTGAAACAATCTAACCCTCCAAGGCTGCAATACAGTTATGAAATCTCCGGTTCCTGTTTATTGCTAATTTTGTTGGCGAGTTGTATTTCCATTTTGTGAAATATGTGATTGTGGTGACTATCGGATTGTGTGATGTTTAACAAGGGGTACCGATTGTGTTGGCTTGATTAGTGTTTTGTGTTCTGCTCAGCTCAGCTCATCACATTATTCATTAAAGTCTTGAATGGACGCTGAGTAGATTATTTGTGTTCATCAACATTCTGAATGTTCATAATTTTGCATGCCAGTAGATTGGTCAGTTAAATATCAATTTGGATTTTGCATTTCTACATTTTACTTTACGCACTGAAGGAATCACAGGCAGACTAGCTACTCAAATAAGGTGCTAATGCTTGCTTGCCTCTATTTCGTCTGTGCCCTTGTTGGTACAAACTATATTTTTTTTGCTTGGTGAATTATCGAGATAGCTTCAGAAATTTTCTCTATATTCCTTATGTTGATTTATAATTACTGTACAGCGAAATTTATTTGAATTTCACTTTCTTTAAAAAAGGATTATCCGTGTTTGTGTGTTCAGGAAAGGGTTCTGACCCAATTTAATTCTGTAATAAATACAAGTATCTGATTATGAAATTATTCCAGAAAACATTTGGGGCCGTGACTAGTGAAAATTTTCTCTTGGCAATACTAAAGGTTAGAGGGAGCCTCTTTCCTTTTCAAATTAGAACTTTTATGCTGAATCTCGTATTGTTGATACGGATACAACGTTAGACTGCATAGTTGTGAGTTATGCTTCGAAATTATCTCATTGACTGCAGGTTCATAGAAGAGTTAGAGTGAAGGATGGAGTGCATCGTGCATCATCAACGCATCGATATGCCAAGTTTGGAGTGCTTCTGGTTTTTCTCAGGCCCAGGTCTGAATTTTCTCAATCCCTCGCCTGTCGTTTATACTACATAGCTTGATCTGCTACTGCTAAGATCACTCTACTGTTTGGTCTGGATTAATAATTTAACTGATAAGAAGGATAGGAACAGGTATCACAACTTAGCTTAGGTGGTTTAGTTTAAGAACTCTAATGACTGTCCTGATAGGAACATCATGGTGCACTTGCTTAAGTACATATGCTCTTTCTTTTTTAGAGAAATTCCTATGTGTATGTGCAGTGCTAACACGAGAGTGATAAGAACTAAAGTTTCATATTTGTTCAACTCATATATCGATCTGATGATTGACATACTCTACACTTGATATATACTTATTTTAGTATGTCGATGCAACAGATTTGGTAGACATGTTCGTAGGTTCTTTAGATGTTCAAATTGCTATCTGTGTGTGTGGTGCTGCTCTGTAGCTGATAGATATTGTGTATAGGACAGATGCTATATTTGGTCCGTTCTCCCAAGTGTATGTGGTATGCTTATGTGGGCACCTAGTATTAATCTGATCGGTATAAATGTGGATCGGTTAAAATCCATGTGTATGTATTGTGCTTTTGTCTAGAAGATGGATAGATGTTGTCCTGTTTCTCTTCGCTTGCTTGTCATCTACTCTTGCTAGTCTTCCTTATCCAATCTGATAGGAGCACATTCCACTTTGGTTAAGCCATTTAATTAAGTTTCAAATTGGAGAAATGCAGAATACTTGTGGCTAGGTTGGGCATTACTCCTCTTCTTTTAAAAGTGAAGGAGCCTGTTTTAGCAATTCTGACCCCTCTGCCCAATCATCCAGTCCAGTATGCAGGGCAAAACATCTCACAGTGCATCATGTCTCGCCAATCTGCGCGGCTACTTCACCAGCTCAGAGAACCCAGGGTACTGCTGAAGCTCGACCTCGCACGCGCCTTCGACTCCATCTCGTGGCCTTTCCTCTTTGAGGTGTTGTGCCGCTACGGGTTCAGCGACAAGCTCCTCGATTGGTTTGCCATCCTGCTCAGCTCGGCAAGCACCCGTGTGCTGATAAACGGAGAGCCTGGCCCACCTATATGGCATCGACGCGGGCTGCGCCAGGGCGATCCTCTGTCCCCGCAGCTTTTCGTGCTCGCTGTGGACATGCTCGGCCGCCTGATCAGCCACGTTGCGACACTCGGCTTCCTCCAGCAGCTCCACCCCCATCGCCATGTCCCCGTCATGTCCCTCTACGCCGACGACATGGTGCTCTTCTGCCGCCCATCCCTCGACGACACCACCGCCATCCGTGAGCTCCTGCACCTCTTCGGACAGGCATCTGGCCTTCACGTTAACTATGGCAAGAGTTCGGCGGCCCTCATCAACTGCACGGACAATGACATAGCCACTGTTACCACGGGCCTGGGGTGCCCCGTTGTGGAGCTGCCCATCACCTACCTGGGCATTCCCCTCACCATTAGGGGTCCCACGAGAGCTCAGATGCAGCCCATGATCGACCGTGTTGCGGCAAAGCTGCCCACCTGGAAGGCGCAACTGATGGACAAGGCCGGGCGGCTGAAACCTTATAAGATCCGTGCTCAGTGTGATCCCCATTCACCAGCTCCTCATATATGCCCCGGAAAGAAGACGCTGCACCTCATCGAAAAGATACAGCGAGGCTTCCTCTGGGCTGGGCGCAAGGAGGCCCATGGTGGCAACTGCCACGTGAACTGGGACCGGGTTTGCCGTCCCATCGACCGCGGCAGCCTCGGCGTCCTAAACCTGGACAAGGCTGGCATCGCTCTTCCCCTTCGCTGGCTTTGGTTCAGTCGAACGGACCCGAGCAGGGCCTGGCAGGGCCTTGACCTGCAATCCTCGGCCGTGGAACGCGCGCTGTTCTTCGCCTCAACGACCATGGTCATCGGCGACGGACGCACGGCGCTATTCTAGGAAGACCGATGGCTGGGCGGGCGCTCCATCAGCGAGATTGCTCCCCACTTGTACGCGTGCATCCCCAAACGTAGACGCCGCATTAGGACGATCGTTGATGGCATGCTTGACCACTCCTGGGTGTGCGACATCCACGGCACGATTGGGATCCCAGAGATCGGCGAGTACCTACTGCTTTGGCGACAGCTCGAGCCCGTGGAACTGTCTAACCAGGCCGACACCCTCACCTGGGAAGTGGAGCGACAGCGGAACCTACTCTGTCAAGTCCTGCTATAACGCCATGTTCCAGGGATCAACCCACTGCAGCGCCTGGAAGCTTACCTGGCGCAAGTCGGCCCCTCAGCGTGTCAAATTCGTCCATTGGTTAGCTAACCTTGACCGATGCTGGACGGCCGCACGCCTGCAACGCCGGGGACTTCAACACCACCCTCGCTGCCTCCTTTGCGATCAGGAGATGGAGTCCACGCAGCACCTCCTGACAGGATACTGCTTCTCCCAGCAGGTCTGGTTCGAGATCCCGACCTGGCTGCGCGCTACCTGCAGCCCCCCGGAACGTGACGACTCGCTTCAGACTTGGTGGCACAGAGCACGACGGGCCTCCCCTACACCCAGCCACAAGGGCCTGGCCTCCATCACCCTGCTCATCCCATGGATGCTTTGGAAGCACCGCAACGATTGCGTGTTCAATGGAGCTCAACCCTCCATCAGCACCGTCGTCAACAACATCAAGGAGGAGGCCGCCTTATGGGCAAGGGCAGGAGCGCAGGGGCTACGTCTGATCCTCCCCCAGACTTGGGATGTACACCAGTCCCCTTGTTTATCGCTTTTTGTTCCTTCTGTGTTGTATCGCCTCTTAGGGGGTATGTAACCATAAACCCTCTATCTATCCAATGAAATGAAACGCAAAGGCTTTTTGCGTTTTCTCAAAAAAAAATAGTGCATCATGTGCACGCTAACCCCACCCACAGGCCAGAGTCTCAAACGCGGAGCACGTCACGCTCTCCATGCAACCCACGCACGGCACACCCTCCCTCTTATGTTGGACATGTGATCCTCTTCTGCTTTTCCAAGTTGCAGGGAGTTGGCGGAGGTCACCAAGCAATCCTTGTTCACCATCACTGGTACTATGCAGCCTTTGGAGAATTTTTACACTTTGGTTTTCTGTGGAGGAAAGGGAAACTGAAAGCAAGTCTAAGAACCGGTCTCTTTGGAGCTGGGTTAGTAATTTGGTTCTCGATTTCCTCCGTTCGGTTGATTAGCCCTTAATTGCAGGGAAGCAAGGAGCATTTTCTTTGATGCCAATTCTGATTGTCTCAGCTCTGCCGTTGGTGTGCATCTCTGCCTTCCAGAGTGACCACTTGGGCCAAGAAAGGACCACGAACATCATCAGATGTATAACAGCTACTTACCATTAGCCGATTGCAAATATGCCCTAGCTATTTGTTAGTATAATAGAGTGATGAGACCAATAAGGGCAAATATTTAATGTGCGCTGTGTATATGTTCAAGGCCTTAAAACAAAAATGCAACTGATTTGTTTCTACCTTGGTGTTAGTTTTGGTTGGTTTAGCTTTCTGAAACTATTTTTGTATACATCTGGGCTGCCCCCTTAATTACATTCCTATTAGCAGCACTAAATACTTAATTATATTTAGCTCTTATAAATCCCTAGTAAATTACATACAAAATATAATTTCTATTTTACTTAAGATATATAATTCCATTTTCATCCATTATCTTTAAGATATAGAAGTCCATCCATGATACATCAATGTCATCATCATTAGTTTGCCGCTGTTGTGGAACTTTGAGTGCAAGATTTCCATAAGGGGAAGCGGAGTGTTTGCTCTTCTATCTGAATCTATACAGATGAACCAGTTACAAAATAAATACTATTTAGGAAAAATCTCCTAGATGTGTTTGTAGTGCTTGAACATATCCATATTATTCGCATCTCTTGTCTCGAGGTTGAAGGATCCTCGTGATGCGGACAACCTCGTCACCTATTTGCACGACATCATCCAAGCAACACAAGTTGATGACTTCCGGCAGATTTGAAAGCTACAAGATTGGTTAACGAAGATAAATAAGAACAAAAAGATTAAATACGAAGAATAAGAGAGATGAAGAACACACTTGCAGAACGGGCACGCCGGGGGAGGACTCTAGCACCGGTGCGGCTTGAGCAACCGGCCAAGTGATAACCCCCAAATGCAGGGGATTGATGTAGCACCTTTCAATGTGGAAGTATGGGGTATCGAACCGCAGGAGCAAGAAGGTAAATCAACATATTATGTCAAATTAGAGTGTCACAGTTCTAGTTATCTATGCACTAAAAAAGTTAAACATGCAAACAGGCTTGAGCAACCGGCCAAGTGATAACCCCCAAGTGCAGCGGATTGATGTAGCATCTTTCAATGTGGAAGTATGGGGTATCGAACCGTAGGAGCAAGAAGGTAAATCAACATATTATGTCAAATTAGAGTGTCACAGTTCTAGTTACCTATGCACTAAAAAAGTTAAACATGCAAATAGTGATGGGTTGTTTTCAAGTTCTAAAAATAAGAAAAGTTATGGTTATGACCTCAAAAATATCCCAATCCTCTATAGTGCAAGATGACAAGTTCATGGGTTCACTCAATCTTTCTGTCTCAATAGTAGTGGTGATCATGTTATAGATAATAAAGTACACAAAATTTTCACGCTTTTATGGTAACCTCTAAATGGGCAACATGTTATAAAACATGAGGTTGAGAAGGAAAATAACAAAACGGTGATGTCATATTGTCACTTTGACCAAGGTAGATGTTCTCATGTATCCCTAGATGCGTCCATACCAAATGATTCAAGTGTTGCTTTTGTTGTCACTAATCGATACCATTTCCGCCACTCGGTTACTTCCTCCAATACCGCACACATCCACATACATCAACATCCTTTATATAAAAATACACATATGACAACACATGAAAGGTTTATTTGTCGTGTGCATACCGCACTGCTCTCATCTGTCTACACTTAGTGTTGTCAAACACCCCTTGATGTGGGCAAACAAGGGATTAACACTTACACTGATCTTAACTAATGAAGTATATAATCATAATGTGCTTCAAGAGTATGATCAACTATAAAAGTTCCAACATAACGGTAAATGCATAACACGCATCATCTCACACCAAAATCCCACCATCGAAATTACATCTATAGCATCATAATCATGATATGTATGTCATACATATTATTATAATAACAATACATAGAGAGATTGGATCAATCTACTACCACAACCCCCAAGTATAGTGGGTGAACTACTCCCACCTCATGGTGGAGAGTGATGTGGATGTGTTGGTGAACGAGGAGAGGTCACTGGAGGCGATTCCGGCAGTGGTTCCCTCTCCAATCTTCCTCCAATGGTAGACTGCAGATTCTCTGTTTTGATCTTTTTCATCCCCACCTCCGTGCGTCACAAAATAAAATCCCAGGGGGATTTAAAGATGGTTTTCAGTCAAAGCGAAGGAGGTAGCACGGAGTTTGATGTGGGGTCACGAGGCTCCAAGCCACCTCCATGGCACAACGCCTCGGGGGTGCTTCTGGGTCTTCCCAACTCATTTCCCCTCCATTCATAGTCCTTTATCTTCATAAAAAAGTGACTTGGAGAAAATCCTAGCTCCGTTTGAGTTAGTGAAGGTCTCTGAAACTACACAATATAGGGTTTCATTCCATGAAGAGTTAAATACAAAATAAATTGGGATTTTGTGGAAAACCCTCAAAATCGATGTAAAACACCTAGGTAACCTCACATATCATGCATATATCATATAATATCGTATCAAAAATAACAAATTTCATGGATACATATTACATGTATCAATATCCCAAGGTACAACCTATGCTTGTCCTCCAGCATAAATGTAATACAAAGTCATGGTGTCACATATTCCAACTCTTAGTTGTGACCATTAAGTTTGTATTTTTTTATGTTGATGTTATTCACAATATTCTATTCAAAAAATTTAAGGAAGATTCTAGAGACAATACCATCCGATAGATTCTCTCCAATTGGAATATATCAGAGCTCCCAGCGTGTCTAAATGTCAGACATTGACAAACATGTTATTTGATCCAATTAATTAACCTACCAAAATGAATGATAACTCTAGTAAGTGCACGTATCCCACAAACATTCCTTTTAAAGTCATGTACAATGCAAGGTGCTTAGAGAGGTTCTTATGAAAATAAACTAATTCTTTTTACAAGCACGAGTGCTTATTTGTACAGGAGAGGTACCTCAGTAAGCATCTTTCTAGATTAAGTTTTTAAATAAAAATTGGATTTTCCCTAAATATCTCTTTAAGCACCTTGCATTTACATGCTCTAAGAGCGGATGTGCCAATGACATCAGTTGCGGAGGACGAAAAAAAATTAAGGTCGGGCGAAATTTTAAACGCAAAAAAATGACGCAAAAGAATAAACTATTAGTTTATATGATGGTAAGCATAGTCGTCCAGTACTATGGTAATAGCAATATATTCAAAATCAAAAACAGCTCCGCGGTCTCCAGAAAATCTAGAAGCTAGACCCGCGAGATTTGCAGGACTAGAGACGCGCGGCCGGATGGCTTGGCCGGGGGCGGGGGAGCCGGAGGGATCTCGTTGGAGGAAAGCAGCTAGTGCGCGGGCAGCCAGCGGCACAATGAAACGATCAAAGACAAGTCTTGGTCTCCCGGGTGAAAGTCGCGTCTGGGCGTCTGGCCTGACTCGCGTCGACCGTCGAAGGCAAGTAGAAGAAACAACCGATTCGGGAGTCACGAATCACGATCGCTGGTCTTTCTCACGATCGAAACGAATGGATCGCAGGACACTGGTTTCCGTCAACCATGTGCGATCCAGCTAGCATATGCCCAGTTCGTTTGCTTACTTGATTGTTCTTTTTCTTTTGTTTCCCTTAAAAAAACTGTACAAAACTGATGGTATATCCACATATACATACATATACTAGATTGTTTGCCAAAAATCAAGGTAGGGCAAGTGCCACACCTTGCCCAAAGGGGAGCTCCGCCCCTGAATGACATGCATCCATGCAAAAGGATTCCACATCCAAAAATCGAAAATAAATTATCTTTGAGACCTATAATTCAGTTGATGACATGTTTTCACGTCTTGTTGAGTCTTTGAAACAAGATCCCATTTTAATATGTGTTGATGATTGTTTTCATCGCCAGCTGCCAGGGTATAGTAGTGTAGTAACCATATTACTACTTAACGGCAACCACACAAATAATACATAGTTACATGATATTTTTAACATATTTTTTTTATCATTGCAATGATCTACATGTTGAGAGAGCGAGTATATGATCAACTCTAAACACATAAAAGATGACATTACCATCATGCAAGACTTACACCGGTGAGGAGTTAACTACAGAAAATCCGATAACCATTTGATTTTAACCTGGTAACCAACTTAGACTATACTTGGTGACAAAGCGACTATAATCTAACGAATAGGGTTAAAAAAGAAGTTGTTAAAACATATCAACACGGGATATAATCTTGAGGACGTTGCAACTAAGCTAACCGCAAACTCTGGCCAACTTTGAAAATATATATGAATTTCAACTTACGCTTGAAAAGAGAAAACATTTTAAAGTTTAAAATATAAAGGGAATCTATGTGGTTGCATGTATGCGTGGCTAAGTTATCATATTATGAGCCATGCCATAAAAAAACTAATCTATGACATGTGTTCTTAATTCCTTATTAGCATCATTCCAAAATAAAACGAACAAATTTACCCACCCACTTAGGTTAACTTGGGTCTGGGCTTCCCACCTGGATACTACATGATATGGAAAATATTTTCTTATTTTTGATAAGATATATGAACGATTTTCACTGCTAAAAAATAATAATTAAATCTAGATTTTCACAACTGAGAAATACTTTCCCCGTCTAAAAATATAAGGACACAACGTATTTCAAGGTGGAATTTTGACTAACAATTTAACCAACGAAATACGTCACCGAAAGTACGAAAATAATTTAGTGCACATGGTGGCAGATGCGCAAGGGGGGGTATAGGTACACACGCACTAGATAAGCGACATCTGCCCTGGCTAACATTGCATCGCAGCAGTAGGCACCGTACCAACATCACAGAAGCTACATGTAGCATAGATCTGTAGCATCACCTTTTTCACTTTTGTAGCCCAAATGGCCCAGATGGTTACATCGCGCAGACGGGCCGATTCATCCCGCTTACGAGACGTTGTTTTATGGAGGCGGCCCATCACGCACGGATGGCGCTCGACGTCTACGACCTTTTTATATGTGAGCGCGCAACCAGTCGTTAACACACCACATTAGCCACGCCTCTTTGTCCAGTTCTTCTCCGATCCCTTAGCTTTTCTCGCTCATCGGACGCCATGGAGCCAGCCGGATCGGGAGCCAGCCGCAGCAGCGCGTGCAGCCGCAGGGTTGCCTCGACCGGATCATCATCAGGAGTTCGCGACCATGGTGGGGCATTAGTCCTAGCGGACGGCAAGAATCCGGTGGACGAGCTGGGCGACGCCCTGCCGGTGATGTTGTGTGCATGCTCAAGGCCAGCAATGTCGCTGATGGCAAACACCGTCGCGAACTCAGGCCGATTCTTCCTCAAATGTGGTAACCCAGCACGCCCGCCCGTCAGGTGCGGCTGCTACAGAGCGATACAGGTACAAGCTCTCGTGCAGAACAATGCCTCAATCCACTTCTCTACTTCTTGCCTTCCATCACGTGTTTTAATCACGTTAAACCGTTTGTTCGAGGGACAGGGATGCTTCCTGTGGATATGGGAAGATCTACTGAAGATTTACATGGACGCCAAAGTAGTGTACGAAACAAGGCGCCTGGAGGCTGAGAAGGTCGCCATGGCGAGGCGATGGGAGGAGGAGGTGGAGGAGCTGCAGTCGCGTTACGATAAACAGCTGACGAATCTGCAGATGCTCTACGAGGCAGAGCTCGCTGAAGCGAAAGCCAGAGCTGAGGCCGCCATGGCAGCGTAAAAATCGAGCGCTCGGAAGCTGAAGATCGCAATTGCATGCCTAGTGATTCTATGCATGTTTAGGATGACTTAAGCCTTTCTTTCCTTTTTCTGCAAGACAGAAATATGATGTACCCCCGCCTCTTTTATTTGCAAGCAAATCCAGCAATAAATGACCTCCGCTCATGTTTTAACAATCTCTCTCCTTTTTTTAATTGATTTGATAACTACGTTATGTTTTCTATATAATGAGCTGTTCCTCTTTTTCTGTTGACAATCCCGAACGTTTTGGCCTCGTCTGCCACGTTAGGCCAAGGTCACGTCTACGCAGAGAATCTCTGCGCCCGTTGCGTGAGACCGGCGTGGTCGTACACCTTTTTTACCAGCTGTCGCAAACAAGAAGTGGACGGTGGTGTAGAAATGTACGTTGATAGACGTCTACCTGCATGTCGTCCAAAGCCAAGACGTAGAGTCACCACGTTTGCAAATGTACGGCCGGGGTAGCCACGTTTAGGACAGCACAGCAACGCCAGACGGATCCCATCAATAAGTGCACCCATATCTGCGCCGCCTGACCTACGCGCGAGCCATCGACACCCACAACCGGCGCACGTATCCCGTGTCCGAGAAGGGACGGGGTTCATGGCGCGTCTCCACCGCCGCTGCAGCCACACACAACACCCCATCGCCACGGGCACCTGCTGTCTTCGACGGTAGAAGGGAAGGCCCATGTCGCGCCACGAAGCCCACCCCTCCCCCTACATTTCCTTCTCGGACACGAGATACGTGGTCCATTTACGGGTGTCGATGGCTCGCACGTAGGTCCGGCGGCGGTGGGGGCGCGGGTGGCGACGGGGGTTTTGTGTGTGGCTGCGGCGGCGGCGGATACGCGCCATGAAAGCCCACCCCCACCCTGCATTCCTTCTCGGACACGAGTTACGTGCGCCAGTTATGGGTGTCGATGGCTCGCGCTTAGGTCCTCCGCCGGGGGTGTGTGTGTGCTCGCGGCGGTGGGAGGGGGGGTTCTGTTTGGCTGAGGCGGCGGTGGAGACGCGTCATGAAGGCCACCATACCCCTACATTCCTACTCGGACACGAGATACGCGCCCTTTGAAGGTTGTGGCGCAAACGAGGGAGCGCTGACCGGCGAAGAAGAACGACTTCGAGGCCTCCGGCAGCGGCTGCAAGGGAGGGTACCGCTCCCAGCCACGCTGTGCAGTAGGCCGTGGCGGAGGGCTGCGTTTTCGAGTTCCCGGAGAACATGACGGACGACGAGATGGCGAAGCTCGGCCTCCTCGTCTCCGAGAACGACGCGTATGTGCAGCCGCCGCTGCCCCGCTACGCCACCGGCGTCATGCCGCCGGGCCTGGGAGCCTCCTCCACCGCCGCCACAGCCGCAGGCCTGGTCGCCTCCTCCACCGCCGCCACAACCATACCCCTGGGTGCCCCCGCCGCCGCCACAGCCGCAGCTCTGTGCGTCTCCACCGCCGCAGCCCTGGGCGCCTCCTCCACATCCAGCACCACCGGCGCGCCCGGCGTACGCTCCGCCGGATGGCAACTGGCCGTGGGCGATACCGGAGCTCATCATGCTCGACAGCGACGAGTAGCAGTAGGCGTGGGGTTTTTTTTTCATGTTTTTAACTATGTAATTTATGTTTCATGCATTAAAAAAATGTTTTCGGCCAAAAAAAATGCGTCGTGCCGCTAGAGCCACACCCGACCCAAATGGACGTGCGGTCAATTTCGACCATTTCGGCCGAGCAAACGGACGCGCGGACGCTAAAATGCATCGCGCCTCTGGAGATGCCCTTATATGCAACGATTCGATTAATACCTCACCGGCAGGAGTACAGACGAACACGAATCGACAAGTTCTAGGGATGTAGTCGTAGCTCCACCTTTTGACGCGGCAGCACGAAAGAAAGGGATGGAGTGTGAGCAGCACCGAGTAGACAGCGCATGCGGTACAGCTTGAATCGAATCTCAGGGCATCTCCAACCGCGCGACCCAAACGGACGTGCTGGGCCGTCCGTTTTGGGCCGTTTGGGTCGCCGGCCGGACACGCGGACAGCGGCCCGCGTCCGTGTGTCCGTTTGGGTCGCGCGCTGCGCCCAACGCGCGGACGCATCGCATAATCCGGAAACACGAAAATAAAAGAAAAAAGCAAATTTAAACGAAATTTGATTAAAACATATGCCCTATTTTGGGCAAATTTATACATAGCCCTATTTTGGGCAAATAACTAACAAAAGAAGCCCCTATATGGGCTTTTAAATTTAAACTAATGTTAAAAACCCTCTATTAGGGTTTGGTCGGCGGCGCGGTGGCCGCCGGTGCGCCGCCTAGCCCCTGTGGGCGTCGTCGGCGATGTCGTCGTCGTCCACCCCGGGCGGCGACGCGCTGTTGTGGCTGGAGCGCGCCGGGGACTCCGGCCACGGAGACCACAGGGCCTCCTCCCACGGCGAGTGGGGGTCCGGAGCCACCCGACGCTGCGGCGGCGCACGGAGCAGCGCCTCCTCCCTGAGGCGCTGCTGTCTCTCCTGCCAGGCGCGGCGCCTGGCCTCCTGGCGCCGCCGCCTGTCCTCCTGCCGCCGCTGCTCCTGGCGGCGGTCCTCGTCGGCGCGGCGCCTGGCCTCCTCCCGCCGCGCCGCCTCCTCCTCCTCCCGCACCGCCTGGCTGGCCTGGGCGTAGAGCGCCCAGCCCTCCGCCTCCTCTACCTCCCGCCGCGCCGCCTCCTCCATCTCGGAGGTGCGAATGGCCGCATGGAGGTGCGGCCATTGCGCCTCCTCCTCCGCCGCCGAGATCATGAGGGCGGCGCGGAGGTCCGGGTCCTCCTCCGAGGACTCCGGCTTCGGCTCGAGGAGGAGAGGCGGCGGTTGCGGCAATGCCGCACCGCCGCGGGCGGCCTCTCCGATGTGGAGGCCGCGCTGGTTTCCTCCCGATTGCCGCAACGCCGGCGGACGACGGCGGCTGCTGCTCGCCTCGTCGTCGTTCGCTCCGGGAGCGAACCGTCGCTTCGGGGCCATGGCGGCGGTTTTGCTCGGGGGTGGAGTGGGGACCGGAGTGGAGGGCCGGATCCCCTCCGGTCCCCATTTAATAGTCTCCCTGGTCACCGACAGGTGGGCCCAAGGGAGACGAGGCGACCAGCCGCGCGGACGCGAGCGGACGGCGCGTGCCATCCGCGGCCACGCAAACCTAGCCCAGATTTGGGCCGGGTTTGCGTCGTTCCGGACGCCGCGGCCGTCCGCTTTTGCGGTGCGTCCCCGCGCTGGGCCGCGTTTTTGTCCGGCTCGACCCAAACGGACGCGCGGGCGCGGTTTGGGTCGCGCGGTTGGAGATGCCCTCGGTACAGAAGGAAGCATGGCATACATCACACACACACAGCGCTCACACACCTCAGACCAGAAACACTGCTACACACCTACGATGGTTTTATTTTATTTTTCTCCGATCTAATCAAGCGTAGATTAGCCGAAGGAACGCCAGCGACGAGATGAAAACCATCTAAGACTGCTTGCCGTCGGCGCCGGCATCGCGAGAACCAGCACTTGCAACAACCACACCGTCGTCGCCTGGCTTCTCTCCACCCTTGGTCAGGAGCGACAGCTCATACAGCTCGTAGAGGCGGCAGCGCTCGCAAGGTGCAGCAGGCTGGACCTCGCCTGCGGGAGCACCAAGATCCTGACCGCCGGCAGCAACCTCAACGCCTCCGGAGCGTCGGGGAGGGCTCCCAACCCGGCGCGCTGGTTGGAGCAGCGGACCTGAAAGGCGTGGGGAAAAGCCGAGCGGCTCACACCCACCGTCCTTCATCACCGCCGGGAGAATCGGAGGACTTACCGCCATCCATGGCGATGGCGCTGCAGGTGTGCTAAAAGACGAGTGTGGGGGAGGGAGCGAGTATGCGTGCGTTCCTGTGGGGAATGGTGCCATATCCACCTCTTCTTTTTATAGACAGAACGGGGAGGGGTGACGCAGTAAGTAAGCAAAATCACTTTTTTTTTGTTTTTTTACGAAGACAAATGAGCTGAAAAAAAACTGGATAAATGAGTACATCTATCTTCTTGGCAGATTAGAATTTTTATTCAAACTAGATAAAGATACACGATACAACCCACGCACAAACGGCTTAACATACTCATCCACTAGAACCGATAAAATCTACAATAACAGATAACATGCATAGCTGACACTCGACGCCGGCGCAAGAACTATACCATCTAGCGAGATGGATACACTACTCGTCGTCCGAAACGTCAATGGAGACGTTTTTGGCCTTGGCAGAGTCAGAGTGCTTCATGTGGTTCACCTGCAAGAACTGGGCCACCTCGCGGCGCACCACCTGGCTGTCCTCCCACGCATCCATCCTCGCATGCTCCTCCATCCTGGCTCGCTTCGCATCACGAACCATGAGATCGTAGTCAACAGAATCAACATCAGCGTGAGTCGTCTCATCCAGAGGGTAGCTCGGCTCATCATCTTCCGAAAAAATTTCGGGAGACTCCTCGCGCTCCCCGGAGGACGGCAGATTCACAGAAACTGAAGCATCTTGTGTCGCTGTGTGGCGGACGCGTCGCTGGATGGCCGGCGGCGAAGGGGAAACCCGCGATTCAGAAACTCCAGCTTTGATCAGAGGAGTCCCCGGCGGAGACCCATCCATTTGCTGATCGGCGTTCTCCACACGAGAATGGGCCGCGGGAGGCGAAAGCTGCGGCAGAGAGGGGCCTGAGTACGACGATGAGTCGTCGTGATCAGATGCAACAATACTGGAGCCCGGGGACGAGCGGCGCGAGCTCGGCGATGACCGGCGCGGAGAAGTTAGCCAAGCTGACGAAGAAGGAGTGTACGTCGGCGACCCTCGAAGCGGAGAGTTTGTAGACGGAGGCGAACCAGCACCAGCCGACGTTGCGCACGTCGGCGTGTACGTCGGCGTGCACACCGGCATCGGCGACGGCGTGTAATCCGGAGACAACGGCATCGGGACGGCGTGTACTCCGGAGACGCCGATCCAGCAAGCGTGTCGCTGTTTGGCGCTGCGACCGCCGAGGTTGCTGGCGGCGTGGCTGGTGCGCACGGGGGCGACGAGGAAAACAAGGAGAGTTGTCCGGGCGACGCGGTGCGCGCGGCAAATGGAGGAGGGCTGGCGAGGCATGCGAGCCCTCACGGTCCTGCCGGCCTTGAAGCCAGCAAGGTAGGCTGTGACGATGTTTCTCATGTGTTCTTTTTTTTGCATGTGTGTTCTTGCGCTGGAATGAACGCTGTGATTGACAGGGTAAGGTGACGGCCCGTGTGTATATATAAACTCGACGTATGACGAGCGGCGACACGTAGTCGCGGTTGCAAGGGAAAACACAGAGGCAGGCCATGGACACGTACGCTATGCCGCGTACACCCTATGCCATGTCGTGCACACCTAGCTTCCCACCCATCATCACCGCAAGGACAACCGATGGACATCCACACCATGACTGATGGGAGCACACAGCACGCACTGCTTTTTCTCGTGTCTCAACATGACCAGCAGGCAACACAGCAGGACTGATGGGAACAAGGTATCTTTTCAACCAAAGCCACCTCACACACCTCTCTCTGTTCTTTGTACGTATGAAACACCCAGCTGGCTTCAAACGTGTTGAATCCTAAAGCTCACCCAGCTAATTTTGTGGAAAACCCTCGAGATCGATGTAAAACACCTAGGTAACCTCACATATCATGCATATATCATATAATATCGTATCAACAATAACAAATTTCATGGATACATATTACGTATATCAATATCCCAAGGTACAATCTATGCTTGTCTTCCAGCATAAATGTAATACAAAGTCATGGTGTCGCATATTCCAACTCTTAGTTGTGACCATTAAGTTTGTATTTTTTATGTTGATGTTATTCAAAATATTCTATTCAAAAAATTTAAGGAAGATTCTAGAGATAATACCATCCGATAGATTCTCTCCAACTGGCAAATATCAGAGCTCCCAGCGTGTCTAAATGTCAGACATTGACAAACATGTTATTTGATCCAATTAATTAACCTGTCAAAATGAATGATAACTCTAGTAAGTGCACGTATCCCACAAACATTCCTTGTAAAGCCATGTAGAATGCAAGGTGCCTTAGAGAGGTTCTTATGAAAATAAACTAATTCTTTTTACAAGCACTAGTGCTTATTTGTACAGGAGAGGTACCTCAGTAAGCATCTTTCTAGATTAAGTTTTTAAATAAAAATTGGATTTTCCCTAAATATCTCTTTAAGCACCTTGCATTTACATGCTCTAAGAGCGGAGGTGCCAATGACATGCATCCATGCAAAATGATTCCACATCTAAAAATCCAAAATAAATTATCTTTGAGACCTATAATTCAGTTGATGATATGTTTTCACGTCTTGTTGAGTCTTTGAAACAAGATCCCATTTTAATATGTGTTGATGATTTTTTTTCATCGCCAGCTGCCAGGGTATAGTAGTGTAGTTACCATATTACTACTTAACGGCAACCACACAAATAATACATAGTTACATGATATTTTTAACATATTTTTTTATCATTGCAATGATCTACATGTTGAGAGAGCGAGTATATGATCAACTCTAAACACATAAAAGATGACATTACCATAATGCAAGACTTACACCGGTGAGGAGTTAACTACAGAAAATCCGATAACCATTTGATTTAACCTGGTAACCAACTTAGACTATACTTGGTGACAAAGCGACTATAATCTAACGAATAGGGTTAAAAAAGAAGTTGTTAAACCATATCAACACGGGATATAATCTTGAAGACGTTGCAACTAAGCCAACCGCAAACTCTGGCCAACTTTGAAAACATATATGAATTTCAACTTACGCTTGAAAAGAGAAAACATTTTAAAGTTTAAAATATAAAGGGAATCTATGTGGTTGCATGTATGCGTGGCTAAGTTATCATATTATGAGCCATGTCATAAAAAAAACTAATCTAGGACACGTGTTCTTAATTCCTTATTAGCATCATTCCAAAATAAAACGAACAAATTTACCCACCCACTTGGGTTAACTTGGGTCTGGGCTTCCCACCTGGATACTACATGATATGGAAAATATTTTCTTATTTTTGATAAGATATATGAACGATTTTCACTGCTAAAAAATAATAATTAAATCTAGATTTTCACAACTGAGAAATACTTTCCCCGTCTAAAAATATAAGGACACAACGTATTTCAAGGTGGAATTTTGACAAACAATTTAACCAACGAAATATAAATTATACGTCACCGAAAGTACGAAAATAATTTAGTGTACATGGTGGCAGATGCGCACAGGGGGGGTATAGGTACACACGCACTAGATAAGCGACATCTGCCCTGGCTAACATTGCATCGCAGCAGTAGGCACCGTACCAACATCACAGAAGCTACATGTAGCATAGATGTGTAGCATCACCTTTTTCACTTTTGTAGCCCAAATGGCCCAGATGGTTACATCGCGCAGACGGGCCGATTCATCCCGCTTACGAGACGTCGTTTTATGGAGGCGGCCCATCACGCACGGATGGCGCTCGACGTCTACGACCTTTTTATATGTGAGCGCGCAACCAGTCGTTAACACACCACATTAGCCACGCCTCTTTGTCCAGTTCTTCTCCGATCCCTTAGCTTTTCTGCTCATCGGACGCCATGGAGCCAGCCAGATCGGGAGCCAGCCGCAGCAGCGCGTGCAGCCGCAGGGTTGCCTCGACCGGATCATCATCAGGAGTTCGCGACCATGGTGGGGCATTAGTCCTAGCGGACGGCAAGAATCCGGTGGACGAGCTGGGCGACACCCCGCCGGTGATGCTATGTGCATGCTCAAGGCCAGCAATGTCACTGATGGCAAACACCGTCGCGAACTCAGGCCGATTCTTCCTCAAATGTGGTAACCCAGCACGCCCGCCCGTCAGGTGCGGCTGCTATAGAGGGATACATGTGCGAGCTCTCGTGCAGAACAATGCCTCAATCCACTTCTCTACTTCTTGCCTTCCATCACGTGTTTTAATCACGTTAAACCGTTAAACCGTTTGTTCGAGGGACAGGGATGCTTCCTGTGGATATGGGAAGATCTACTGAAGATTTTTCATGGACGCCAAAGTAGCGTACGAAACAAGGCGCCTGGAGGCTGAGAAGGTCGCCATGGCGAGGCGATGGGAGGAGGAGGTGGAGGAGCTGCAGTCGCGTTACGATGAACAGCTGACGAATCTGCAGATGCTCTACGAGGCAGAGCTCGCTGAAGCGAAAGCCAGAGCTGAGGCCGCCATGGATGCGGCAAAATCGAGCGCTCGGAAGCTGAAGATCGCAATTGCATGCCTAGTGATTCTATGCATGTTTAGGATGACTTAAGCCTTTCTTTCCTTTTTCTGCAAGACAGAAATATGATGTACCCCCGCCTCTTTTATTTGCAAGCAAATCCAGCAATAAATGACCTCCGCTCATGTTTTAACAATCTCTCCCCTTTTTTTAATTGATTTGATAACTACGTTATGTTTTCTATATAATGAGCTGTTCCTCTTTTTCTTTTGACAATCCCGAACGTTTTGGCCTCGTCTGCCACGTTCTCACCGTCTACGCGGAGAATCTCTGCGCCCGTTGCGTGAGACCAGCGTGGTCGTACACCTTTTTTACCAGCTGTCGCAAACAAGCAGTGGACGGCGGTGTAGAAATGTACGTTGATAGACGTCTACCTGCATGTCGTCTCAAAGCCAAGACATAGAGTCACCACGTTTGCAAATGTATGGCCGGGGTAGCCACGTTTAGGACAGCACAGCAACGCCAGACGGATCCCATTAATAAGTGCACCCATATCCCGCGCCAACGCTTGTCCTGGGGCAATAAATAGGCGGTCGGGAGACGATACATCCAAGCACCAACAGCTAGGACAGAGCCACCGCAATTGCAATGGCTCTTTTTTCCTTTCAGTAAACGGGAGATGGGGGTAGTGTTAACCATCGAGGTCGCCGTAAACCTATTGAGGCTATTGAGGCTATTGAGGCTAAAGCAACAACGGTTGGTGAACTAATCGACAATGAACAAATGAGCTGGTCCGAGGAGAAGTTGGAGGCGAATCTAATCGAGACAGATAGACGAGCGGTTCGTCAGATACCTCTAGGGAGATTTGCAGAGGACGAATGGGGATGGACACAAGAGGAGAACGGAATTTTTTCAGTTCGGTCTGCTTATAGGCTATTGTCCTCAGCTCAGTACGCCACACAACCGGCAAGTTCTGAAGCAAAATTATGTTGGAAAAGGCTTTGGAAACTTCCGGTGCCACCCAAAATTCGATCATTCTGGTGGAGAGTAACTAAAGGTTATATTCCAGCGAGACAGGTACTTAAATCCAGGCATATGGAGAAGTTGGCTTTTTGTGAGGCATGTGGCAAACAAGAGGAGACAATTATGCATGCTCTCTTCGGCTGCACTTGGGCAAAGATCTTCTGGGATGAATTAAAAAAACGGCGTATGTTAAACTGCCAAATTTTCACCCAGATTCTTGGGCTATGGACATGGTTGATAGCAAGACAATGACAGAGTCACATACGGCCATGATTCTATGTGGCTGCTGGTCAGTGTGGCAAGAAAGAAATGCCAGGAGGCATGGTGATGGAGGGCGCAGTGTCATGGACTCGGTTCGGTGGGTACTGCAAACCACCCTCGACCTTGCACATGTTGGACGGGAAAAGTTGAAGAAGGTTCTGAAACGAAAGGCTCACTCGGACACCGCCGGATGATGGAGTTATCAAAATAAATACGGATGCCAGCTTCTACGACCAGTCGATGTCAGGAGGCACCTGGATTGGTGGTGCGCAATCATCAAGGTAACCTGATTAGGGCTCAAGCCCTTTGGTTCGATCATGGAGACAGTGCGTTATCGATGGAGGCGCTGGCCATACGGGAAGCTGCAAGACTCGCTCAGGAGAGGGGATATACAAATGTTGTTATCGAAAGTGACTCATCAGTGGCGGTTAAAATGTGCAACGACGATGATCAGAATAGGTCTAAACTGAGATCCATCCTCCAGGAGATAAGAGAGATTAGTAGGGCTTTTACTAGTTTTAGCATTCTAGCTATTGGGCGGGAAGCAAACACCGCTGCTCATTTGTGTGCTAAGCAAGCTAGTTCAGATAGGAGGAGATGCCTCTGGATTAATTATAACCCGAGGTTTCTTGCTCACACTCTAGAGAGTGATTGTAATCCTATCGATTAATCAATAAAGCCCTTTAATTCGCAAAAAAAAGGACGGGGGATGCCATAAAATGCTGCACTTTTCATTTTTTTATCGCCCAGGTTATTTTTTTCAGTACGCGCCCCCAAAAATCGTGTATCTCAGTACGCCACGGTCAATGTGTTTTCTGAGTAAATTACGTGCACTACCGGTTTCTGCGCTATTAAACCCTGTTTTTCTTATCATTTTTGATTTACTGGGTTTCTATCTACGTCGTGAGGGCATCTCCAACCGGGCGACCCATCCCGCGCCCGCGCGTCCGGATGGGTCCAGCCGGACAAAAACCCAGCCCAGCGCGCGGACCCATCCCTAAAACGGATGCCCGCGGCGTCCGGATCGACGCAAATCCGGCCCAAATCTTGGCCGGGTTTGCGTGGCCGCGGACGCGAAAGGCTGGTCGCTCGCGTCCGCCCCTTGTCCGCCCCTGACCCACGTGTCATAGGCATAAAACAATATTTTTCATTAAAGAGATTCATTACATTTTTTTTGGTAGGTACTACTTCTATCCTAATACGTACGGGGCAGGCGGCTCGCCGGCGACACCTCGCCGGCGAGCCGTCGGGGCCGTGGATTTCACTCGACGCGGGTGGCCTGTACGCGTGAGGATTCCACTCCAGCTTACTACGGGCTGGGTGGCGCATCGGCGGCGGCGCGGGCCTCGGCAGCTTGGACGGAGGCCATCATCCTCCTCCTTTCCGTCCGCGCACCTCGGGCGCGCTCGCGCTCCGCCTCCTGCGGCGGAATCATCCGCTTCCCGCATAGCTCCACCTCCTGCGGAGCGGCGCGTTCCACAGCGGTGCGCGCCTCCGAGGCGGACGCGGGCGGGGGCCCGGGCCTCGTGGTTCTCCCTGCCGCCGGCGCATGCGCTCTTGCCGGCCGCGCTCCGCCGACTCAGCATCCTCCCGGGCGCGCCGCTCGGGCGACGGCATCTGGATGAGGTGACGGGCTGCTCGCATAGCGAGCAGCTCGTTCTTCTGGCCGAGGAGGTCGCCTAAGCGGCGGCGGCCGGCCCGCCAGATGCCCTCGTGCTCCTTCGTCACGCGCGTGAGGTCGGCGAGACGCTCCTCGATGGCGGCGTTGATGTTCGCCAGCGCGAGGTCCTCCTCGGCGACGGGCTCCTCCGCGGCCTCGTACCAGCCGTCCGCGGTCTCGTGCCAGCCCTCCGCGGCCGCCTCCCCCATCTCCGCATCACCGGCCTTCTTTGCCGCCGCCTCGGCAGCGACGCGGAGCGCCTCGTCGTCGGCGACCCACCGCGAGTCCGCGCGCTCCTCCTCGTCCGTCCGCGGGAACCTTGCCCGGGCGGCGAGGGAGAGCTTGGCCCATGTGGCCTGAAGGGTGCGCGGCATGGCGCCGGAGAAGGTGGAGAGGGAGAGAACGGTGATGCGGTCTGGGTGAGACCGCCGCCGTCTTTTATAGCCGGCGGTCTGGCGGGAAACTTGGGCGCGAGCGCGCGCCAATGGCGTTCGCGCGCGGGAACCTTGGTGCGCGCGGGATCTTTCCCGCGCGTTCCACCGCCCACCATGGCTGTCCCGTCGAGGCCTGCCATGGCGCAGCGCCGCGCAACGAAGACGAACCACGTGGCGTCTCTTTGGGTCGCCGCGTTGGGCGCCGCGTGCGACCCAAACGGACACGCGGACGCGGGGCGCTGTCCGCGTGTCCGGGCGGCCACGCAAACGGCCCAAAACGGACGGCCCAGCGCGTCCGTTTGGGTCGCCCGGTTGGAGATGCCCTGAGGGCTCTAATCAAGGCCTACAAGCCCACCCCGAGAGCACCTCGTCGTGTAAACTTTATTGGCAGGACCGATCTATCTAGCACGAGACCGATCACGCGGAAGAGGCCGGGGGGGGGGTTGCGCGTGTGTGTGGATGTGGCGGCAGTGGAGGCACGGGGGTGTGCGTTGGCCCTCTCACGGGGGAGGTGCGTGTCTGTCGGAGTTATCTGCGCCGCCTGACCTACGCGCGAGCCATCGACACCCACAACCGGCGCACGTATCCCGTGTCCGAGAAGGGATGGGGTTCATGGCGCGTCTCCACCGCCGCCGCAGCCACGCACAACACCCCCGTCGCCACGGGCACCTGCTGTCTTCGACGGTAGAAGGGAAGGCCCATGTCGCGCCACGAAGCCCACCCCTCCCCCTACATTTCCTTCTCGAACACGAGATACGTGGTCCAGTTACGGGTGTCGATGGCTCGCGCGTAGGTCCTGCGGCGGTGGGGGTGCGGGTGGCGACGGGGGTTTTGTGTGTGGCTGCGGTGGCGGCGGATAAGCGCCATGAAAGCCCACCCCCACCCTGCATTCCTTCTCGCACACGAGTTACGTGCGCCAGTTATGGGTGTCGATGGCTCGCGCTTAGGTCCTCCGCCGGGGGTGTGTGTGTGCTCGCGGCGGCGGGAGGGGGGGTTCTGTGTGGCTGAGGCGGCGGTGGAGACGGGTCATGAAGGCCACCATACCCCTACATTCCTACTCGGACACGAGATACGCGCCCTTTGAAGGTTGCGGCGCAAACGAGGGAGCGCTAACCGGGGAAGAAGAACGACTTCGAGGCCTCCGGCAGCGGCTGCAAGGGAGGGTACCGCTCCCCGCCACGCTGTGCAGTAGGCCGTGGCGGAGGGCTGCGTTTTCGAGTTCCGGGAGAACATGATGGACGACGAGGCTCGGCCTCCTCATCTCCGAGAACGACGCGTATGTGCAGCCGCCGCTGCCCCGCTACGCCACCGGCGTCATGCCGCCGGGCCTGGGAGCCTCCTCCACCGCCGCCACAACCATACCCCTGGGTGCCCCCGCCGCCGCCACAGCCGCAGCTCTGTGCGTCTCCACCGCCGCAGCCCTGGGCGCCTCCTCCACATCCAGCACCGCCAGTGCGCCCGGCGTACTCTCCGCCGGATGGCAACTGGCCGTGGGCGATACCGGAGCTCATCATGCTCGACAGCGACGAGTAGCAGCAGTAGGCGTGGGGTTTTTTTTTCTTCATGTTTTTAACTATGTAATTTATGTTTCATGCATTAAAAAAATGTTTTCGGCCAAAAAAATGCGTCGTGCCGCTAGAGCCACACCCGACGCAAATGGACGTGCGGTCGATTTCGACCATTTCAGCCGAGCAAACGGACGCGCGTAGACGCTAAAATGCATCGCGCCTCTGGAGATGCCCTTATACGCAACGATTCGATTAATACCTCACCGGCAGGAGTACAGACGAAGACGAATCGACAAGTTCTAGGGATGTAGTCGTAGCTCCACCTTTTGACGTGGCAGCACGAAAAAAAGGGATGGAGTGTGAGCAGCACCGAGTAGACAGCGCGCGCGGTACAGCTTGAATCGAATCTAAGTACAGAAGGAAGCATGGCATACATCACACACACACAGCGCTCACACACCTCAGACCAGAAACACTGCTACACACCTACGATGGTTTTATTTTATTTTTCTCCGATCTAATCAAGCGTAGATTAGCCGAAGGAACGCCAGCGACGAGATGAAAACCATCTAAGACTGCTTGCCGCCGGCGCCGGCATCGCGAGAACCAGCACTTGCAACAACCACACCGTCGTTGCCTGGCTTCTCTCTACCCTTGGTCAGGAGCGACAGCTCATACAGCTCGTAGAGGCGGCAGCGCTCGCAAGGTGCAGCAGGCTGGACCTCGCCTGCAGGAGCACCAAGATCCTGACCGCCGGCAGCGACCTCAATGCCTCCGGAGCGTCGGGGAGGGCTCCCAACCCGGCGCGCTGGTTGGAGCAGCGGACCCGAAAGGCGTGGGGAAAAGCCGAGCGGCTCACACCCGTCGTCCTTCATTACCGCCGAAGGGGGAGAATCGGAGGACTTACCGCCATCCATGGCGATGGCGCTGCAGGTGTGCTAAAAGACGAGTGTGGGGGAGGGAGCGAGTATGCGTGCGTTCCTGTGGGGAATGGTGCCGTATCCACCTCTTCTTTTTATAGACAGAACGGGGAAGGGTGGCGCAGTAAGTAAGCAAAAATCACTTTTTCTTTGTTTTTTTTACGAAGACAAATGAGCTGAAAAAAAACTGGATAAATGACTACATCTATTTTCTTGGCAGATTAGAATTTTTATTCAAACTAGATAAAGATACACGATACAACCCACACACAGTCAAACGGCTTAACATACTCATCCACTAGAACCGATAAAATCTACAATAACAGATAACATGCATAGCTGACACTCGACGCCGGCGCAAGAACTATACCATCTAGCGAGATGGATACACTACTCGTCGTCCGAAACATCAATGGAGACGTTTTTGGCCTTGGCAGAGTCAGAGTGCTTCATGTGGTTCACCTGCAAGAACTGGGCCACCTCGCGGCGCACCACCTGGCTGTCCTCCCAAGCATCCATCCTCGCATGCTCCTCCATCTTGGCTCGCTTCGCATCACGAACCATGAGATCGTAGTCAACAGAATCAACATCAGCGTGAGTCGTCTCATCCAGAGGGTAGCTCGGCTCATCATCTTCCGAAAAAATTTCAGGAGACTCCTCGCGCTCCCCGGAGGACGGCAGATTCACAGACACTGAAGCATCTTGTGTCGCTGTGTGGCGGACGCGTCGCTGGATGGCCGGCGGCGAAGGGGAAACCCGCGATTCAGAAACTCCAGCTTTGATCAGAGGAGTCCCCAACGGAGACCCATCTGTTTGCTGATCGGCGTTCTCCACACGAGAACGGGCCGCGGGAGGCAAAAGCTGCGGCAGAGAGGGGCCTGAGTACGACAATGAGTCGTCGTGATCAGATGCAACAATACTGGAGCCCGGGGACGAGCGGCGCGAGCTCGGCGATGACCGGCGCGGAGAAGTTAGCCAAGCTGACGAGGAAGGAGTGTACGTCGGCGACCCTCGAAGCGGAGAGTTTGCGGACGGAGGCGAACCCGCACCAGCCGACGTTGCGCACGTCGGCGTATACGTCGGCGTGCACACCGACATCGGCGACGGCGTGTAATTCGGAGACAACGGCATCGGCGACGGCGTGTACTCCGGAGACGCCGATCCAGCAAGCGTGTCGCCGTTTGGCGCTGCGACCGCCGAGGTTGCTGGCGGCGCGGCTGGTGCGCACGGGGGCGACGAGGAAAACAAGGAGAGTTGTCCGGGTGACGCGGTACGCGCGGCGATGGAGGAGGGCTGGCGAGGCATGCGAGCCCTCACGGTCCTGCCGGCCTTGAAGCCAGCAAGGTAGGCTGTGACGATGTTTCTCATGTGTTCTTTTTTTTGCATGTGTGTTCTTGCGCTGGAACGAACGCTGATTGACGGGGTAAGGTGACGGTCCGTGTGTATATATAAACTCGACGTATGACGAGCGGCGATACGTAGTCGCGGTTGCAAGGGAAAACACAGAGGCAGACCATGGACACGTACGCTATGCCGCGTACACCCTATGCCATGTCGTTCACACCTAGCTTCCCACCCATCATCACCGCAAGGACAACCGATGGACATCCACACCATGACTGATGGGAGCACACAGCACGCACTGCTTTTTCTCGTGTCTCAAAATGGCCAGCAGGCAACACAGCAGGACTGATGGGAACAAGGCATCTTTTCAACCAAAGCCACCTCACACACCTCTCTCTGTTCTTTGTACGTATGAAACACCCAGCTGGCTTCAAACGTGTCGAATCCTAAAACTCACCCAGTTGATTTTGTGGAAAACCCTCGAAATCGATGTAAAACACCTAGGTAACCTCACATACCATGCATATATCATATAATATCGTATCAAAAATAACAAATTTCATGGATACATATTACATGTATCAATATCCCAAGGTACAACCTATGCTTGTCCTCCAGCATAAATGTAATACAAAGTCATGGTGTCACATATTCCAAATCTTAGTTGTGATCATTAAGTTTGTATTTTTTTTATGTTGATGTTCTTCACATTATTCTATTCAAAAAATTTAAGGAAGATTCTAGAGACAATATCATCCGATAGATTCTCTCCAATTGGCATATATCAGAGCTCCCAGCGTGTCTAAATTTCAGACATTGACAAACATGTTATTTGATCCAATTAATTAACCTACCAAAATGAATGATAACTCTAGTAAGTGCACGTATCCCACAAACATTCGTTGTAAAGCCATGTAGAATGCAAGGTGCTTAGAGAGGTTCTTATGAAAATAAACTAATTCTTTTTACAAGCACTAGTGCTTATTTGTACAGGAGAGGTACCTCGGTAAGCATCTTTCTAGATTAAGTTTTTAAATAAAAATTGGATTTTCCCTAAATATCTCTTTAAGCACCTTGCATTTACATGCTCTAAGAGCGGAGGTGCCAATGACATGCATCCATGCAAAAGGATTCCACATCCAAAAATCCAAAATAAATTATCTTTGAGACCTATAATTCAGTTGATGACATGTTTTCACGTCTTGTTGAGTCTTTGAAACAAGATCCCATTTTAATATGTGTTGATGATTTTTTTCATCGCCAGCTGCCAGGGTATAGTAGTGTAGTTACCATATTACTACTTAACGGTAACCACACAAATAATACATAGTTACATGATATTTTTAACATATTTTTTTTATCATTGCAATGATCTACATGTTGAGAGAGCGAGTATATGATCAACTCTAAACACATAAAATATAACATTACCATCATGCAAGACTTACACCGGTGAGGAGTTAACTACAGAAAATCCGATAACCATTTGATTTTAACCTGGTAACCAACTTAGACTATACTTGGTGAGAAAGCGACTATAATCTAACGAACAGGGTTAAAAAAGAAGTTGTTAAAACATATCAACACGGGATATAATCTTGAAGACGTTGCAACTAAGCCAACCGTAAACTCTGGCCAACTTTGAAAACATATATGAATTTCAACTTACGCTTAAAAAGAGAAAACATTTTAAAGTTTACTAGCAAAAGTGCCCGTGCGTTGCACCGGGTCAAAAAAAAGTAGAAACGCTCTGAATCGCACCTCAATCTCCTATGTGCCATTGTCAACAGAAAGAAATGGTTCATGCTCAGTAATCACTGTGCATGTTTCAATCTTATTGTACTATTAGACATCACTATCCAAAGCTTAATAGTCCTTGACATGCTGAATCCCATCCTGCATTAATTTATCTAAGGTGTCCTAAGTTGTACACCGATGTATCGGCAATAAGGAAAGCGTTGAGAAGCGAGAACTCTCTCCTACCCATTTTATGTTGCACATAATTTTTTGTGTAAGTTAAACTGTGTAAACTTTGATTAACAATATAGATAATAATACAAAAATCTACTATGACAAATGCATATAATATGAAAATGTATTTCATGATAGTTCTAAAAATATTTTTCTTTTATTGTATATATTCATATTTTTATTAATATAGATGATAAAACTTTACGAAGTTTGACTTAAACCAAACCTTATATGCAACATATTTTGGGCAGGAGGGAGTAGTATAGTCAGTGTCTCTCAAGCTCTTCATACAAAGGTCATAATTAAAGGGAGCCCTAGTTAAACACTTACTTGCACATATCAATTAAGTACATTGTATCTTTAAAAAAACACGTGCATTTGTTTTTAGTTTTGCATACATGTTACTTGAAGAAATAACGTATGTTTTGAAAAAAAAGCAAAAACTGTGAATTATACGCGAGAAAATTCTTTTGAATTTAAAGTCTAGGCAAGTAAACAAATCACGAAATACATATGTCATGGCTAAAGTTCATCTAAAATTAAAAAAACGCCAAAACTAAAGGAGAAGGCATGTCCACCCTATTTTCCTTGTCCATCATCGCCCTTTTCCTTGCAGAAAAAAAAAAGAAACTCAGGCATCGGAGCATAGTGCTGCAACCTGCTCTTTCTCTTTCCTGATGTGTTTTCCGGTTTTCCCCAGCATAGCAGAGAACCAGCTTCCCGATTCTGGCCTTGACGCTGGCACTACCGCACGCAGCAACTCCAAAGGGCCGCCGTTGTCCTTCCCTCTCTCTGTCCGCCCTTCCCTCTCTCGGGCCGCCGCCCCGTACCTCCCTTCTCTCCCCTTCTCCATCAGCATCCTACAACATCGACTCGGTCACCTCCCGTCCACCGTGAGTGAGGCCTGAGTAGAGGACCTGCGTGAGGCCCCGGCACAGAGCTTCAGCGAGGGCGTTACCTCACGCTTTGGGCTGCAAGACCTCCAGCATTGGGGAAAAGCCTGTGCTGCGGGTGAAGGAACGAACAACACCGGTAGAGGGTCGCCTTGGGAAAGGAGAAATCGCGGGAGGAGCGGCAATTTGAGCACAGAGTGGCGGCGCCCGGCGGCTGCACGGCTCATCTACGGGTGGTCCAGATTAGTGTCAGAATAGGCATCCCCAACAGCCGCCGGCCAGCGTGGCCGCTGGGATGAACTGATGAAGGAGAGGGAGGTCGGAGAGGGCGATGATGGGGGGCTCAAGGAGGATTTGACGGTCAGAGTCGCCACTCACGCCTCAGCCTACACGCGACAGTATGGTGCTCGTCCGCCGCACGTATCACCAGACCAGATTCCCCCTCCCTCCCGCCTTCCCCGCGCAGCCTTCCTCCTTTCTGCCCGGCGCCGTGGCCGGATTTCGGTCGCTCGCGGGGAAATCCTCTGGAGTTGGAATTTATCCCCTGTTATTTCTTTTGAAAGTCCATCGCCGCCCCTGTTTCCTCCTTAAGTCGCACGACTGCAGTGTAGGCGGCCGCGGCGTCGTGGTTCCGGTCAAGACCACCACGTTCTGCGCCTTCCCGACGCACCAACGCTTTGCCGAGTTTGCCGGACGGGCCAGTGGACAAGGGAGCATCGGTGGCAAGAGAGAAGGGAAGATATTGATGCGGTCGTGCGGTGTTTGTCGGGCGGTAGGTAGGGGAGAGCGGGGGACGCCTGTCAAACGAATCGTTTTTTTTTCACTCGGCGGTGGCAGTTTCTGTAAATACGTGAAACTTTAGGTCTATATAATATGACGGACGACGGAAACCCTTTTTGCTTTATTAGGCCTTGTTTGGTACTAGTGTTTTAGTGGGCATTACTGGGGATAATACTCTAGAGTATTGGGTGAATCATTTTTGTCACCCAATCCCCACAAAACCCCAACCCCAATCCACTAGGTAGGGGTAGAGTATTGGGGATTGAAAAAATTACACTAAAATTTGGGGAAAAGTGGGGATAAATGGGGATTAAACTCGCTCATACTCTAGCACCAAACATGTATTGGGGATAAGTGGGGATTTGAAGTTTGGAGCGGATTATCCCCGCTAAAACTCTAGTACCAAACAAGCCCTTATTAGGTATAGAAAATATAAAAGGAATCTATGTGGTTGCATGTATGCGTGGCTAAGTTATCATATTATGAGCCATGCCATAAAAAAAACTAATCTATGACACGTGTTCTTATTTCCTTATTAGCATCATTTGAAAATAAAACGAACAAATTTACCCACCCACTTGGGTTAACTTGGGTCTAGGCTTCCCACCTGGATACTACATGATATGGAAAATATTTTCTTATTTTTGATAAGATATATGAACGATTTTCACTGCTAAAAAATAATAATTAAATCTAGATTTTCACAACTGAGAAATACTTTGCCCGTCTAAAAATATAAGGACATAACGTATTTCAAGGTGGAATTTTGACTAACAATTTAACCAACGAAATATAAGTTATACGTCACCGAAAGTATATCATTGGATTCATATTTGAAAGATATTTCTAGCATTATATTTTTGATGCCACATAAATTATATTTATTGATCAAATTTTTGGTCCGAAATACAAAGTGGCCTTACATATAGAAACGGATGTAGTACTTAATTTCCATGATATGGAAACTCGTTTATTAATCATGATATGATATAGTATGTTACTCCGTAGATCTTCACTGATAAAAATAATCAATACCAGATTTTCAGAGCTAAGAAATAATTTATTTCCATGATATGGAAACTCATTTAGTATTCATGATATGATATATACTTATGTAAGATCTTCACCGCTGAAAATAATTAATTCCAGATTTTAACAGCTAAGAAGTAATTAATTTCCATGAGATCTCGATATGGAAGAATCAAGGGAATTAGTTATTTTAGATCTGTGAAGATCTTCCGTATATATGCTTAAAATGATAAATTTCATTGATTAAAAAGATTCCGCGTGTGTACAATAAATTCTCCCTAGTCTATAAATGAGTCTGTGTCTTGTTTGCATGGATTGCCAGTGCCGAGTAAGGAGTAAGTATGGCGGCACCGTCGGAGGGGCCAAAGGTGCTGAAGGCGTACAAGGAGGCGCTGGCCACCGCAGCCTCGGTGAGCGCGTACGCCATGCTTGCGCGCGGCATGGCGCGGGAGTTCCTCCCCGACGAGCTGTGTGCAGCGGTGCGCTGGGGAGCGTCCTTGGTGTGCTCCCGCCTGGGAGCCCGCGAGAAGGCCCGCCACACCATCATCATCCGCCGCGTCGAGAACAACCACTTATTCGACGCGGCACGCACGTACCTGGCCGACAAGATCAGTCCGCGTACCATGCCCCGGCTGCGCCTCTCGCACTCCCGCGTCACTGATGAGTCGGACGGGAGCAGCAGCTGGTGCACGCTCCTGAGCATGGAGGATGGCGGCTCCACCACCGACAACTTCGACGGCGCCGAGTTCCGCTGGCTGTACGTGGAATCCGGTGGCGACAACAACGGTAACAGGAGCCGGGGCGGCAGCGAGTCCTTGGAGCTGAGCTTCGAGGTGGAGCACGCGGATACCGTGCTCGAGAGGTACGTTCCCTTCGTCGTGTCGGCGGCGGAGGAGCTGTGGCGCCAGGACCGCGCGCTCAAGATCTTTCTCAACGACGGGAGCATGTGGCAGGGGATCAACCACCACCACCCGGCCTCCTTCGACACGCTCGCCATGGACCCGGCACTCAAGCGGGCCGTCCGCGACGACCTCGACCGCTTCCTCAAGAGGAGAGACTACTACCAGCGGATCGGCAAGGCGTGGAAGCGCGGCTACCTGCTCTACGGCCCCCCGGGCACCGGCAAGTCCAGCCTCGTCGCCGCCATGGCCAACTATCTCCGTTTCAACATCTACGACCTCGATCTCGCCGGGTTGTACGACAACACCTGCCTGCAGAGGCTTCTCGTCGACATGTCTAACCAGTCCATCCTCGTCATCGAGGATATTGACTGCAGCTTCGACACCATGTCCAGGGAACGTAGCAAGGTATCGGAGTCGGCCGACGCTGAGGAGGACGACGACCGAGACCACCGCACCCGCGAGGAGCCCAAAATTACACTTTCGGGGCTGCTCAACTTCATCGACGGCCTGTGGTCAACCAGCGGCGAGGAGCGCATCATCATCTTCACCACCAACTACAAGGACCGCCTCGACCCGGCGCTGCTGCGACCGGGACGCATGGATATGCACGTCTACATGGGCTACTGCTGCTGGGAGGCGTTCAGAACGCTGGCCCAGAACTATCACCTCCTCGAGGATCACCCTCTGTTCCCGGAGATACAGGAGCTGCTTGCGGCGGTGGAGGTGACACCGGCCGAGGTGTCCGAGATGCTGCTGAGGAGTGAGGACGCTGATGTTGCGATGCGGGTGCTTACGGAGTTCCTGCAAGAAAGGAGCGGGGCAACAAAAGAGTCAAAGCACAAGCCCGACGAGGCACAGTAGAGCTGAGATGGCTATGTTGCCTTTATTTACTAGCGGACAGGCGCGACTCGCCTGTACCTCGTCTGTCAAAATATTGGATGCCAGAACCAAAATCCGAGCAATAGATATCAGCCCAAGGAATATTTCTATGAGAATCCGACATTGGTAAGGATATCACTTAACAGGAAAATTTGGGAAGACGGGCCGCGACCAACCTCTCACAACAGGAAGCATGTCTACCAGTGGAAGATTAAACGAACCGGCCAATCCTCTGCTAATGTTCCTTAGAATTCTTGGACTGGGTATGGCACTTCCAATTTTTCTTGACCAGGCAAGCACCAAAATCAGGACTAGACCTATATTAAGCAAAGAACTTGAGTATGTATGTAACCAATAGTAGGTAACATGCTACGCTCTTGGATTCTGGATGAACATAATACATGGGCAAAAAAAAGCTATTCATCTGGAGGAGTATAGCCTTAGCCCTTAAGGACACAAAAGATAACATGGATATAGAGGTAGAATATATTCCCAGGTTTTATAACCATGTGAGAACTTTTCATACTCAATTCCTAATGCAACCATAAGAAATATGGAAGTGTGACTATTTTGTGTATATTTAAGGATATACTCCGTATAAGTCTATTTCATTAAAATTTGGTGGAGACTTGAAATATATTACATTATACTATGAACATAAAAAACAAATACCACCGGTTATAGCATCAGTGTCATCCACCTGCATGACACTTTTTTTTCCAGAGAAACAAAGATCAACACAAAGAAAATCAATGGAATTTGGATCGAATAAATAAATAAACAAGTAAATAAATAAATATAGACCAAAGATTGAGGACCTACATGTCCCAGAATGAACACTCAAGATGGTGAGGTTTTTATAGGCATGTTTTTGGGGATCCGGTGCCTCGAATCCAGTGGCACATTGGTGTCATCTACTACCGGTAGTGTTCAATTAACTACTAGTGTTCTACTACTCATTTGGTTTTCCGTGTAAAACCATGGGTATACCTTCTTAGAGAGGATTGAACTAGTACTTCAGGTGTTGTCTTGGTGGTGGTGGTGCTGTTGTTTCAAGGATTGAATCACTGTAGCGGGACTTTTCTTTTTTTGTAATTCTTCTTTCTTTTTTGGCTGTGTGCATCCGTAGTGCCGCTAGGGCAATACGTTGTTGCAGAGGCTAGGTGTAATTGGTATCTTCGCGATATTAATATATACTCTTTATCGAAAAAATACCTTCTTAGAGAGGGGTGCCAGTATTCCAGAGTAGCATGACATGTGAAGAGAAGTTTTGACTACATCACACTACATGATAAGCTATAAATTATAGTAGATACACAAATTGTCAAATAACATGAGTTACGGATTTGTAGTCAGACACGCGAGTAGTTGGACAACTTAGCTAATGGATACACGTATACTCCGACATCTTGACAAACCACTCAGAAAACATAGACGTACATGTTAGATGTATATATCTGTATATTGTAGTTTCCCTATATGTTAGGGGGCTTTCTGCATATGTGCACCTGTACATGTACTATATATTGTGGTCTTTGCCCCCCTGATAATACAACAAGCATATTGCCCTAACATGGTATCAGAAAAAAATTGATCCTCCTGAAGGCTTGTTCCCGGCCGCCCCACCGCCGGCTTCTCCTCGTCTCGATCTCCCGCGCGAGGCTCGATCTCGTCCTCTGCTCCTCGATTCCCCGGCCCGCTCGATCTCGTCCGCCTCGATCCTCGTCCGCGTGAGGTCGCCTGCTCCGCCCCGCTTGCAGCGCCCCGTGGCCCGATCCGCCTACCCCCGCCTCTGATCCTCGTCCGCGTGAGGCCGCCCGCTCCGCCCCGTTCCGCCCGTTGAAGCGCCCCGTGGACCGATCTGCCCGTCCGCCCGTTGAAGCGTCCCGTGGACCGATCTGCCTGTCCGCCCGCTGAAGCGCCCCGTGGCCTGCCTGCCTGCTTCGATCTGCTCTACTCCAAGCGCCCGCTCTACTCCAAGCGCCGCCTTCCTGCTTCTGCTGCTTCGATCTGCTCCCGCCGCCTGCCTGCTTCGCTCTGGTTCGATCTGCTCCCGCCGCTTGCCTGCTTCTCCGCAGTTGACTTCGATCTTAAAAAAAAAGAGAAAAAAAATGTCTTCCTCGGGCTATGTTGCGATCCCTCGCTGCCCGGTGATCTTTGATGGCGCGAATTACCCTGATTTCGCTGCCTTTATGCGCGTCCACATGCGCGGTCTTCGTCTTTGGTGTGTCCTTTCTGGCGAGGTCTCCTGTCCGCCACACCCCGTTGCTCCTACGGTGCCTGTTGCACCGCCACCTGTTGCCCTTGCCCCTGATGCTACTCAGGCGGATAAGGATGCAGCCAAGAGTGCTGATGACACTGCTCTGGCTGATTATGACCGGAAGGTTCAGGACCACTCTACTGCCGTTGCGACTTACCAACAGGATCTGACTGAGTACACTCAGTGGATTGATGAAGATGCTCGTGCTGCTGCTATTCTCACCTCCATGTTCTGCCTCAGTATGCTGCTGAGTTTATGGGTCTTCCCACCGCTGCTGCTCAGTGGGCTTTTCTTTGTCAGCACTATCAGCCGTCTGGTGATGCTCTTTACCTGTCTGTGGTCCGTCAGGAGCATGCCCTTCAGCAGGGTGATTCTACTATTGATGGGTTCTACACTCAGAGTGCTGCTATTTGGCGTCAGCTTGATTCTCTCCGTACAGCCTGTGTGTGCCACCTGTCCCTCGTTGTCCGACCGTGCGCGCGGATCCGGAGTTTCGGCGCGTTTTTGAGTTCTTGTCGCGGCTCCGTAAGGAGTTTGAGCCGCGCCGGGCCGAGCTGCTTGCCCGTGGTCGTGTTCCGCTCTCTGAGGTCCTTGCTGAGCTTCGTGCTGAGGAGACTCGTCTTCGTGGTGCTGGTCTTCTTGAGGTTCCCTCTGTTCTTGCTGCTCGTGGCCCTTCTGTGCCGTCTGCTCGTGGACCTCCTATGCCACCGGCTTCGTTGCGGCCTCCGGCACAGCCGATACTTCCTACTCCTCCATTCCAGGGTCGGCGTCGGCCCCGGCAGCCTCGTGGTTCGACATCACCTCCTTGCACCCATCGAGGCGGGCTCGGCCACACTATCTCTACTTGCCGCGCGAGGGATCCCAGCTTACGCCCGCCGCATCTTACTCGTCGTCGGTCTGGTTCTTCAGGTTCTTCTGCGCTGTTGCGCTATCTGATCAGGACATTATTCGTGGTCTTCGTGGTCCGCTCGCCGGTACAGGGCTCTTCCTCGACGAGTACTGCTGGTTCCGTGCTCGGCTCTTCGGCACCGCGCGACCACCACCTTCCACACGATCAAGTACGTCATCCCCGTGGTATCCGGATTACGGAGCTTCTTTTCATATGACCTCTGCGTCTTCTATTCTTTCTGCTCTTCGCTCTCTTGTTTCGCCTGTTCGTGTTATCACGGCTGATGGTACCTCTCTCCCTGTTTCCAGTAGAGGCACCCTTTCTACTACCTCTTTCTCTATTCATGATGTTTCTCATGTTTCTAGTCTTAAGATGAACCTGTTTTCCGCTAGTCAGCTTACTGATTCTGGTTGTCGCGTCATTCTTGACGCTGATTCTTGTGCTGTTCAGGACCGCCGTACACAGGCCCTGGTTGGAGCTGGCCCTCGCAGCCTTGAGTCCCCGGGGCTCTGGGAGTTAGACTGGCTTCGTGTTCCTTCTACTGCCACTTCATCTGCCAGTTCTCCTGCGGTTGCTGCTTCTGTCACTGCATTTTTTCAGCAGTGGCATCATCGGCTGGGTCACCTATGTGGCTCCCGTTTATCGTCATTAGTTCGTCGTGGTCTTCTGGGGTCTGTCTCAGGAGATGTGTCTTTGCATTCGTGTCAGGGTTGTAGGCTAGGCAAACATATTCAGCTTCCCTATCCTACTAGTGCGTCTGTATCTCAGCGACCTTTTGATTTAGTTCATTCAGAAGTTCGGGGTCCGGCTCCCTTTCCTTCGAAAGGGGGTCATCGATACTATATTTTGTTTATTGATGATTTTTCGCGATACACCTGGTTGTTTCTTATGCACTCTCGCAGTGAGGTGCTTTCTATTTATCAGCGTTTTGCAGCCATGGTTCGTACTCAGTATTCCACGCCTGATGCGTGTAATTGACACGTCCGTTGGGAACCCCAAGAGGAAGGTGTGATGCGCACAGCGGCAAGTTTCCCTCAGTAAGAAACCAAGGTTTAATCGAACCAGTAGGAGTCAAGAAGCACGTTAAAGGTTGATGGCGGCGGGATGTAGTGCGGCGCAACACCGAGAGATTCCGGTGCCAACGTGGAACCTGCACAACACAACCAAAGTACTTTGCCCCAACGAAACAGTGAGGTTGTCAATCTCACCGGCTTTACGTAACAAAGGATTAACCGTATTGTGTGGAAGATGATTGTTTGCAAGAAAACGAGTAAAGAACAAGTATTGCAGACAGATTTGTATTTCGAGTATAAAAGAATGGACCGGGGTCCACAGTTCACTAGAGGTGTCTCTCCCATAAGATAAAAGCATGTTGGGTGAACAAATTACAGTCGGGCAATTGACAAATAGAGAGGGCATAACAATGCACATACATGTCATGATAAATATAGTGAGATTTTATTGGGCATTACGACAAAGTACATAGACCGCCATCCAACTGCATCTATGCCTAAAAAGTCCACCTTCAGGTTATCATCCGAACCCCTTCCGAGTATTAAGTTGCTAACAACGGACAATTGCATTAAGTATTGCGCGTAATGTAATCAATAACTACATCCTCGGACATAGCATCAATGTTTTATCCCTAGTGGCAACAGACACATCCATAACCTTAGGGGTTTCGTCACTCCCCAGATTCACGGAGACATGAACCCACTATCGAGCATAAATACTCCCTCTTGGAGTTACTAGCATCAACTTGGCCGAGCCTCTACTAATAACGGAGAGCATGCAAGATCATAAACAACACATAGGTAATAACTTGATAATTAACATAACATGGTATTCTCTATCCATCGGATCCCGACAAACACAACATATAGCATTACGGATAGATGATCTTGATCATGTTAGGCAGCTCACAAGATCCAACAATGAAGCACAATGAGGAGAAGACAACCATCTAGCTACTGCTATGGACCCATAGTCCAGGGGTGAACTACTCACTCATCACTCCGGAGGCGACCATGGCGGTGAAGAGTCCTCCGGGAGATGAATCCCTCTCCGGCGAGGTGCCGGAGGAGATCTCCGAATCCCCGAGATGGGATTGGCGGCGGCGGCGTCTCCGGAAGGTTTTCCGTATCGTGGTTCTCGATGCGGGGTTTTCGCGACGGAGGCTTTAAGTAGCCGGAAGGGCAACGTGGGGGGCCACACGAGGGCCCCACACCACAGGTCGGCGCGGCCAGGGCCTGGGCCGCGCCGCCCTATGGTGGCAGCGCCTCGTGGCCCCACTTCAACTCCTCTTCGGTCTTCTGGAAGCTTCGTGGCAAAATAGGACCCTGGGCGTTGATTTCGTCCAATTCCGAGAATATTTCGTTACTAGGATTTCTGAAACCAAAAACAGCAGAAAACAAGAACTGGCTCTTCGGCATCTTGTTAATAGGTTAGTTCCGTAAAATGCACGAATATGACATAAAGTGTGCATAAAACATGTAGATATCATCAATAATGTGGCATGGAACATAAGAAATTATCGATACGTCGGAGACGTATCAGCATCCCCAAGCTTAGTTTTGCTCGTTCCGAGCAGGTAAAACGATAACAAAGATAATTTCTGAAGTGACATGCCATCATAACCTTGATCATACTATTTGTAAACATATGTAATGAATGCAGCGATCAAAACAATGGTAATGACATGAGTAAACAAGTGAATCATAAAACAAAGACTTTTCATGAATAGTACTTCAAGACAAGCATCAATAAGTCTTGCATAAGAGTTAACTCATAAAGCAATAAATCAAAGTAAAGGTATTGAAGCAACACAAAGGAAGATTAAGTTTCAGCGGTTGCTTTCAACTTGTAACATGTATATCTCATGGATAATTGTCAACATAGAGTAATATAACAAGTGCGATATGCAAGTATGTAGGAATCAATGCACAGTTCACACAAGTGTTTGCTTCTTGAGGTGGAGAGAAATAGGTGAACTGACTCAACATAAAAGTAAAAAGAATGGTCCTTCAAAGAGGAAAGCATCGATTGCTATATTTGTGCTAGAGCTTTTATTTTGAAAACATGAAACAATTTTGTCAACGGTAGTAATAAAGCATATGAGTTATGTAAATTATATCTTACAAGTTGCAAGCCTCATGCATAGTATACTAATAGTGCCCGCACCTTGTCCTAATTAGCTTGGACTACCGGATCATTGCAATACATATGTTTTAACCAAGTGTCACAATGGGGTACCTCCATGCCGCCTGTACAAAGGTCTAAGGAGAAAGCTCGCATTTTGGATTTCTCGCTTTTGATCATTCTCAACTTAGACATCCATACCGGGACAACATGGACAACAGATAATGGACTCCTCTTTAATGCATAAGCATGTGACAACAATTATTATTCTCATATGAGATTGAGGATATATGTCCAAAACTGAAACTTCCACCATGAATCATGGCTTTAGTTAGCGGTCCAATGTTCTTATCTAACAATATGCATGCTCCAACCATTAAGGTGGTAGATCTCTCTTACTTCAGACAAGACGGACATGCATAGCAACTCACATGATACTCAACAAAGAATAGTTGATGGCGTCCCCAGAAGCATGGTTATCGCACAACAAGCAACTTAATAAGAGATAAAGTGCATAAGTACATATTCAATACCACAATAGTTTTTAAGCTATTTGTCCCATGAGCTATATATTGCAAAGGTGAATGATGGAATTTTAAAGGTAGCACTCAAGCAATTTACTTTGGAATGGCGGAGAAATACCATGTAGTAGGTAGATATGGTGGACACAAATGGCATAGTGGTTGGCTCAAGGATTTTGGATGCATGAGAAGTATTCCCTCTCGATACAAGGTTTAGGCTAGCAAGGTTATTTGAAACAAACACAAGGATGAACGGTGCAGCAAAACTCACATAAAAGACATATTATAAACATTATAAGACTCTACACCGTCTTCCTTGTTGTTCAAAACTCAATACTAGATATTATCTAGACTCTAGAGAAACCAAATATGCAAACCAAATTAGCAAGCTCTAAGTGTTTCTTCATTAATGGGTGCAAAGTATATGATGCAAGAGCTTAAACATGAGCACAACAATTGCCAAGTATCAAATTATTCAAGACATTTTAGAGTTACTACATGTAGCATTTTCCAATTCCAACCATATAACAATTTAACGAAGAAGAAACTTCGCCATGAATACTATGAGTAGAGCCTAAGGACATACTTGTCCATATGCTACAGCGGAGCGTGTCTCTCTCCCACAAAGTGAATGCTAGGATCCATTTTATTCAAACAAAACAAAAACAAAAACAAACCGACGCTCCAAGCAAAGTGCATAAGATGTGACGGAATAAAAATATAGTTTCAGGGGAGGAACCTGATAATGTTGTCGATGAAGAAGGGGATGCCTTGGGCATCCCCAAGCTTAGACGCTTGAGTCTTCTTAGTATATGCAGGGATGAACCACCGGGGCATCCCCAAGCTTAGAGCTTTCACTCTCCTTGATCATATTGTATCATACTCCTCTCTTGATCCTTGAAAACTTCCTCCACACCAAACTCGAAACAACTCATTAGAGGGTTAGTGCACAATAAAAATTAACATGTTCAGAGGTGAAACAATCATTCTTAACACTTCTGGACATTGCATAAAGCTATCTGGACATTAATGGATCAAAGAAATTCATCCAACATAGCAAAAGAGGCAATGCGAAATAAAAGGCAGAATCTGTCAAAACAGAACAGTCCGTAAAGATGGATTTTATTAGGGCACCAGACTTGCTCAAATGAAAATGCCCAAATTGAATGAAAGTTGCGTACATATCTGAGGATCACTCACATAAATTTGCTTAATTTTCTGAGTTTCCTACAGAGAATTAGACCCAGATTCGTGACAGCAAAGAAATCTGTTTCTGCGCAGTAATCCAAATCTAATATTTACTTTACTATCAAAGACTTTACTTGGCACAACAAAACATAAAACTAAGATAAGGAGAGGTTGCTACAGTAGTAAACAACTTCCAAGACTCAAATATAAAACAAAAATACTGTAGTAAAAACATGGGTTGTCTCCCATAAGCGATTTTCTTTAACGCCTTTCAGCTAGGCGCAGAAAGTGTATATCAAGTAACATCAAGAGATGAAGCATTGGCATTCTTACCAGGGGTGTTGCTCTTACCTTTCTTACTCTTATTCTTACTCTTTGGTCTAGGGAATACATGACCGCATCCGGGTGTAGAGGTAAAATTTAGAGTGCCTTTCCCAACATCTATGACTGCTCCCATGAGTTTCAGCAGGGATCTTCCAAGCGTGATTTGTCCTGTCCCTACACATTCAATAACGAGATAATCAGTGGATACTGTCCTTCCAAGAAAGGTTGTGAAAACACCTTCAGCTATACCCTTAGGAATTACAACAGATTTATCCGTAAGAGTTATTTCTTCTCCCCCTTGTTGCTTAAATGAACGAACTTCAACTTCAGGATTACTCATTTTAGCAGTAGTAAATAAAGCAAACTAGATAAAGTAAATGCAAGTAACTAATTTTTTTGTGTTTTTAATATAACGAACAAGATAGCAAATAAAGTAAAGCTAGCAACTAATTTTTTTTGTGTTTTGATATAATGCAGCAAACAAAGTAAAGAGGTTGAGAAGTGGAGACTCCCCTTGCAGCGTGTCTTGATCTCCCCGGCAACGGCGCTAGAAATTTGCTTGATGCGTGTAATTGACACGTCCGTTGGGAACCCCAAGAGGAAGGTGTGATGCGCACAGCGGCAAGTTTCCTCGGAAGAAACCAAGGTTTAATCGAACCAAGTAGGAGTCAAGAAGCACGTTGAAGGTTGATGGCGGCGGGATGTAGTGCGGCGCAACACCGGAGATTCCGGCGCCAACGTGGAACCTGCACAACACAACCAAAGTACTTTGCCCCAACGAAACAGTGAGGTTGTCAATCTCACCGGCTTGCTGTAACAAAGGATTAACCGTATTGTGTGGAAGATGATTGTTTGCAAGAAAACAGTAAAGAACAAGTATTGCAGCAGATTTGTATTTCAATATAAAAGAATGGACCGGGGTCCACAATTCACTAGAGGTGTCTCTCCCATAAGATAAAAGCATGTTGGGTGAACAAATTACAGTCGGGCAATTGACAAATAGAGAGGGCATAACAATGCACATACATGTCATGATAAATATAGTGAGATTTAATTGGGCATTACGACAAAGTACATAGACCGCCATCCAACTGCATCTATGCCTAAAAAGTCCACCTTCAGGTTATCATCCGAACCCCTTCCAGCATTAAGTTGCTAACAACAGACAATTGCATTAAGTATTGCGCGTAATGTAATCAATAACTACATCCTCGGACATAGCATCAATGTTTTATCCCTAGTGGCAACAGCACATCCATAACCTTAGGGGTTTCGTCACTCCCAGCATTCACGGAGACATGAACCCACTATCGAGCATAAATACTCCCTCTTGGAGTTACTAGCATCAACTTGGCCAGAGCCTCTACTAATAACGGAGAGCATGCAAGATCATAAACAACACATAGGTAATAACTTGATAATTAACATAACATGGTATTCTCTATCCATCGGATCCCGACAAACACAACATATAGCATTACAGATAGATGATCTTGATCATGTTAGGCAGCTCACAAGATCCAACAATGAAGCACAATGAGGAGAAGACAACCATCTAGCTACCGCTATGGACCCATAGTCCAGGGGTGAACTACTCACTCATCACTCCGGAGGCGACCATGGCGGTGAAGAGTCCTCCGGGAGATGAATCCCTCTCCGGCAGGGTGCCGGAGGAGATCTCCGGAATCCCCGAGATGGGATTGGCGGCGGCGGCGTCTCCGGAAGGTTTTCCGTATCGTGGTTCTCGGCACCGGGGTTTTCGCGACGGAGGCTTTAAGTAGGCGGAAGGGCAACGTGGGGGGTCACACGAGGGCCCCACACCACAGGTCGGCGCGGCCAGGGCCTGGGCCGCGCCGCCCTATGGTGGCAGCGCCTCGTGGCCCCACTTCGACTCCTCTTCGGTCTTCTGGAAGCTTCGTGGCAAAATAGGACCCTGGGCGTTGATTTCGTCCAATTCCGAGAATATTTCGTTACTAGGATTTCTGAAACCAAAAACAGCAGAAAACAAAGAATCGGCTCTTCGGCATCTTGTTAATAGGTTAGTTCCAGAAAATGCATGAATATGACATAAAGTGTGCATAAAACATGTGGATATCATCAATAATGTGGCATGGAACATAAGAAATTATTGATACGTCGGAGACGTATCAACGCCTATTCGTGTGTTTCGTGCTGACTCTGCAGGCGAGTATATCTCCCAGCACCTGCGTGGTGTTCTTGCTGAGCAGGGCACCCTTGCCCAGTTCTCGTGTCCCGGCGCCCATGCTCAAAATGGTGTCGCCGAGCGTAAGCATCGTCATATTCTTGAGACTACCCGTGCTATGATGATTGCTTCCTCTCTTCCGCCGCACTTCTGGGCTGAGGCTGCCGCTACGTCGACTTACCTCATTAACATTCAGCCTTCTTCTGCCCTTCAAGGTGGCATTCCTCTCGAGCGTCTTTCTGGTTGCTCTCCAGATTACTCGACACTTCGTTTATTTGGTTGCGTTTGCTACGTTCTTCTCCCTCCTCGCGATCGCACCAAGCTGACCGCTCAGTCTGTTGAGTGTGTTTTTCTCGGATACTGATACGTCTCCGACGTATCGATAATTTCTTATGTTCCATGCCACATTATTGATGATATCTACATGTTTTATGCACACTTTATGTCATATTCGTGCATTTTCTGGAACTAACCTATTAACAAGATGCCGAAGAGCCGCTTGTCGTTTTCTGCTGTTTTTGGTTTCGAAATCCTAGTAACGAAATATTCTCGGAATTGGACGAAATCAACGCCCAGGGTCCTATTTTGCCACGAAGCTTCCAGAAGACCGAAGGGGAGTCGAAGTGGGGCCACGAGGCGCCGCCACACTAGGGCGGCGCGGCCTAGGTCTTGGCCGCACTAGCCTGGCGTGTGGGGCCCTCGTGTGGCCCCCCGCGTTGCCCTTCCGCCTACTTAAAGCCTCCGTCGCGAAACCCCCAGTACCGAGAGCCACGATACGGAAAACCTATCGAGACGCCGCCGCCGCCAATCCCATCTCGGGGGATTCCGGAGATCTCCTCCGGCACCCTGCCGGAGAGGGGATTCATCTCCCGGAGGACTCTTCACCGCCATGGTCGCCTCCGGAGTGATGAGTGAGTAGTTCACCCCTGGACTATGGGTCCATAGCAGTAGCTAGATGGTTGTCTTCTCCTCATTGTGCTTCATTGTTGGATCTTGTGAGCTGCCTAACATGATCAAGATCATCTATCCGTAATGCTATATGTTGTGTTTGTCGGGATCCGATGGATAGAGAATACTATGTTATGTTAATTATCAAGTTATTACCTATGTGTTGTTTAAGATCTTGCATGCTCTCCGTTATTAGTAGAGGCTCGGCCAAGTTTTCGCTATTAACTCCAAGAGGGAGTATTTATGCTCGATAGTGGGTTCATGTCTCCGTGAATCTGGGGAGTGACGAAACCCCTAAGGTTATGGATGTGTTGTTGCCACTAGGGATAAAACATTGATGCTATGTCCGAGGATGTAGTTATTGATTACATTACGCACCATACTTAATGCAATTGTCTGTTGTTTTGCAACTTAATACCGGAAGGGGTTCGGATGATAACCTCGAAGGTGGACTTTTTAGGCATAGATGCATGTCGGATAGCGGTCTATGTACTTTGTCGTAATGCCCAATTAAATCTCACTATATTTATCATGACATGTATGTGCATTGTTATGCCCTCTCTATTTGTCAATTGCCCGACTGTAATTTGTTCACCCAACATGCTTTTATCTTATGGGAGAGACACCTCTAGTGAACTGTGGACCCCGGTCCTATTCTTTACATCGCATACAATCTACTGCAATACTTGTTTTACTGTTTACTTGCAAACAATCATCTTCCACATAATACGGTTAATCCTTTGTTACAGCAAGCCGGTGAGATTGACAACCTCACTGTTTCGTTGGGGCAAAGTACTTTAGTTGTATTGTGCAGGTTCCACGTTGGCGCCGGAATCTCTGGTGTTGCGCCGCACTACATCCCGCCGCCATCAACCTTCAACGTGCTTCTTGGCTCCTCCTGGTTCGATAAACCTTGGTTTCTTTCCGAGGGAAAACTTGCTGCCGTGCGCATCATACCTTCCTCTTGGGGTTCCCAACGAACGTGTGAGTTACACGCCATCAAGCTAAATTTCTGGCGCCGTTGCCGGGGAGATCAAGACACGCTGCAAGGGGAGTCTCCACTTCACAATCTCTTTACTTTGTTTTTGTCTTGCTTTATTTTATTTACTACTTTGTTTGCTGCATTATATTAAAACACAAAAAAATTAGTTGCTAGCTTTACTTTATTTACTGTCTTGCACTCTATATCAAAAACACAAAAAATTAGTTACTTGCATTTATTTTGTCTAAGTTTGCTTTATTTACTACTGCTAAAATGGCCACCCCTGAAAATACTAAGTTGTGTGACTTCACAACCACAAATAATAATGATTTCCTATGCACACCTATCGCTCCACCTGCTACTACAGCAGAATTCTTTGAAATTAAACCCGCTTTATCGAATCTTGTTATGCGAGAGCAATTTTCCGGTGTTAGTTCCGATGATGCTCGCTGCCCATCTTAATAATTTTGTTGAACTATGTGAAATGCAAAAGTATAAGGATGTAGATGGTGATATTATTAAATTGAAATTGTTTCCTTTCTCATTAAGAGGAAGAGCTAAAGATTGGTTGCTATCTCTCGCCTAAGAATAGTATTGATTCATGGACTAAATGCAAGGATGCTTTTATTGGTAGATATTATCCCCTGCTAAAATTATATCTTTGAGAAGTAGCATAATGAATTTTAAACAATTGGATAATGAACATGTTGCTCAAGCTTGGGAAAGAATGAAATCTTTGGTTAAAAATTGCCCAACCCATGGATCGACTACTTGGATGATCATCCAAACCTTTTATGCAAGACTAAATTTTTCTTCGCGGAATTTATTGAATTCAGCTGCTGGAGGTACCTTTATGTCCATCACTTTGGGGGCGGCTACAAAGCTTCTTGATGATATGATGATAAATTACTCTGAATGGCACACGGAAAGAGCTCCACAAGGTAAGAAGGTAAATTCTGTTGAAGAAACCTCCTCCTTGAGTGATAAGATTGATGCTATTATGTCTATGCTTGTGAATGATAGGACTAATGTTGATCCTAATAATGTTCCGTTAGCTTCATTGGTTGCCCAAGAAGAAAATGTTGATGTGAATTTCATTAAAAATAATAATTTCAACAACAATGCTTATCGGAACAATTCTAGTAATAACTATAGGCCATATCCTTATAATAATGGTAACGGTTATGCTAATTCTTATGGGAATTCTTACAACAATAATAGGAGTGTACCCCCTGGTCTTGAAGCCATGCTTAAAGAATTTATTAGTACACAAACTGCTTTTAACAAATCTGTTGAGGAAAAGCTCAATAAAATTGATATTCTCGCTTCTAAGGTTGATAGACTTGCCTCTGATGTTGATCTTTTAAAATCGAAAGTTATGCCTAATAGGGATATTGAAAATAAAATTGTTACTACAGCAAATTCCATCCAAGTTAGAATTAATGAGAATATAAGATTAATGGCTGAATTGCGTGCTAGGTGGGATAGAGAAGAAAATGAAAAACTAGCTAAAGAGAAAAATGTAGCTAAAGTTTGGACTATTACCACCACTAGCAATGCTAATGATTTACATGTTGCTGCACCTCCTACTATTAATGATAAAATAATTGGTGTTGGCAATGTTTCTACTCCTAGTGCAAAGCGCGCAAAATTACCTGAAACTGTTAAAACTGCTGAAACTGCTCGTGATAAAACTGCTGAAATTTTTTCCAACATTGGGGATGATGATCCCATTGCTTTAGATTGTAATGATTTAGATTTTGATGATTGCCACATCTCTGAAGTTATAAAGTTCTTACAAAAACTTGCTAAGAGTCCCAATGCTAGTGCTATAAATTTGGCCTTTACAAAACATATTACAAATGCTCTCATAAAAGCTAAGAAGAGAAACTAAAACTTGAAACTTCTATTCCTAGAAAGCTAGAAGATGGTTGGGAGCCCATCATTAAAATGAGGGTCAATGATTTTGATTGTAATGCTTTATGTGATCTTGGTGCAAGTATTTCGTTATGCCTAAGAAAGTCTATGATATGCTTGACTTGCCACCATTGAAAAACTGTTATTTGGATGTTAATCTCGCTGATAATGCTAAAAAGAAACCTTTGGGGAGAGTTGATAATGTTCATATTATGGTTAACAATAACCTTGTCCCCGTTGATTTTGTTGTCTTGGATATTGAATGCAATGCCTCTTGCCCCATTATATTGGGAAGACCTTTTCTTCGAACCGTTGGTGCTACTATTGATATGAAGGAAGGTAATATTAAATATCAATTTCCTCTCAAGAAAGGTATGGAACACTTCGCTAAAAAGAGAATGAAGTTACCTTATGATTCTATTATTAGAACAAATTATGATGTTGATGCTTCATCTCTTGATAATACTTGAAATACACTTTCTGCGCCTAGCTGAAAGGCGTTAAAGAAAAGCGCTTATGGGAGACAACCCATGTTTTTACTACAGTATTTTTGTTTTAAATTTGAGTCTTGGAAGTTGTTTACTACTGTAGCAACCTCTCCTTATCTTAATTTTGTGTTTTGTTGTGCCAAGTAAAGTCTTTGATAGTAAGGTTCATACTAGATTTGCATTACTGCGCAGAAACAGATTTCTTTGCTGTCACGAATCTGGGCCTAATTCTCTGTAGGTAACTCAGAAAATTAAGCCAATTTACGTGAGTGATCCTCAGATATGTACGCAACTTTCATTAAATTTGGGCATTTTCATTTGAGCAAGTCTGGTGCCATTTTAAAATTCGTCTTTACGAACTGTTCTGTTTTGACAGATTCTGCCTTTTATTTCGCATTGCCTCTTTTGCTATGTTGGATGAATTTCTTTGATCCATTAATGTCCAAGTAGCTTTATGCAATGTCCAGAAGTGTTAAGAATGATTATGTCACCTCTGAACATGTTAATTTTTATTGTGCACTAACCCTCTAATGAGTTGTTTCGAGTTTGGTGTGGAGGAAGTTTTCAAGGATCAAGAGAGGAGTATGATACAATATGATCAAGGAGAGTGAAAGCTCTAAGCTTGGGGATGCCCCGGTGGTTCACCCCTGCATATTTCAAGAAGACTCAAGCGTCTAAGCTTGGGGATGCCCAAGGCATCCCCTTCTTCATCGACAACATTATCAGGTTCCTCCCCTGAAACTATATTTTTATTCCGTCACATATTATGTACTTTACTTGGAGCGTCTGTTTGTTTTTGCTTTTGCTTTTGTTTGAATAAAATGGATCCTAGCATTCATTGTGTGGGAGAGAGACACGCTCCGCTGTTGCATATGGACAAGTATGTCCTTAGGCTTTACTCATAGTATTCTTGGCGAAGTTTCTTCTTCGTTAAATTGTTATATGGTTGGAATTGGAAAATGCTACATGTAGTAATTCTTAAATGTCTTGGATAATTTGATACTTGGCAATTGTTGTGCTCATGTTTAAGCTCTTGCATCATATACTTTGCACCCATTAATGAAGAAACACCTAGAGCTTGCTAATTTGGTTTGCATATTTGGTTTCTCTAAAGTCTAGATAATATCTAGTATTGAGTTTTGAACAACAAGGAAGACGGTGTAGAGTCTTATAATGTTTACAATATGTCTTTTATGTGAGTTTTGCTGCACCGTTCATCCTTGTGTTTGTTTCAAATAACCTTGCTAGCCTAAACCTTGTATTGAGAGGGAATACTTCTCATGCATCCAAAATCCTTGAGCCAACCACTATGCCATTTGTGTCCACCATACCTACCTACTACATGGTATTTCTCCGCCATTCCAAAGTAAATTGCTTGAGTGCTACCTTTAAAATTCCATCATTCGCCTTTACAATATATAGCTCATGGGACAAATAGCTTAAAAACTATTGTGGTATTGAATATGTACTTATGCACTTTATCTCTTATTAAGTTGCTTGTTGAGCGATAACCATGTTTCTGGGGACGCCATCAACTATTCTTTGTTGAATATCATGTGAGTTGCGATGCATGTCCGTCTTGTCTGAAGTAAGAGAGATCTACCACCTTAATGGTTGGAGCATGCATATTGTTAGAGAAGAACATTGGGCCGCTAACTAAAGCCATGATTCATGGTGGAAGTTTCAGTTTTGGACATATATCCTCAATCTCATATGAGAATAATAATTGTTTCTACATGCTTATGCATTAAAGAGGAGTCCATTATCTGTTGTCCATGTTTTCCCGGTATGAATGTCTAAGTTGAGAATAATCAAAAGCGAGAAATCCAAAATGCGAGCTTTCTCCTTAGAACTTTGTACAGGCGGCATGGAGGTACCCCATTGTGACACTTGGTTAAAACATGTGTATTGCGATGATCCGGTAGTCCAAGCTAATTAGGACAAGGTGCTGGCACTATTAGTATACTATGCACGAGGCTTGCAACTTGTAAGATATAATTTACATAACTCATATGCTTTATTACTACCGTTGACAAAATTGTTTCATGTTTTCAAAATAAAAGCTCTAGCACAAATATAGCAATCGATGCTTTCCTCTTTGAAGGACCATTCTTTTACTTTTATGTTGAGTCAGTTCACCTATTTCTCTCCACCTCAAGAAGCAAACACTTGTGTGAACTGTGCATTGATTCTTACATACTTGCATATTGCACTTGTTATATTACTCTATGTTGACAATTATCCATGAGATATAAATGTTATAAGTTGAAAGCAACCGCTGAAACTTAATCTTCCTTTGTGTTGCTTCAATACCTTTACTTTGATTTATTGCTTTATGAGTTAACTCTTATGCAAGACTTATTGATGCTTGTCTTGAAGTACTATTCATGAAAAGTCTTTGCTTTATGATTCACTTGTTTACTCATGTCATTACCATTGTTTTGATCGCTGCATTCATTACATATGTTTACAAATAGTATGATCAAGGTTATGATGGCATGTCACTTCAGAAATTATCTTTGTTATCGTTTTACCTCGCTCGGGACGAGCAGAACTAAGCTTGGGGATGCTGATACGTCTCCGACGTATCGATAATTTCTTATGTTCCATGCCACATTATTGATGATATCTACATGTTTTATGCACACTTTATGTCATATTCGTGCATTTTCAGGAACTAACCTATTAACAAGATGCCGAAGAGCCAGCTTCGTTATTCTGCTGTTTTTGGTTTCGAAATCCTAGTAACGAAATATTCTCGGAATTGGACGAAATCAACGCCCGTGGTCCTATTTTGCCACGAAGCTTCCGGAAGACCGAAGGGGAGTCGATGTGGGGCCACGAGGCGCCGCCACACTAGGGCGGCGCGGCCTAGGTCTTGGCCGCGCCGGCCGGCGTGTGGGGCCCTCGTGTGGCCCCCGCGTTGCCCTTCCGCCTACTTAAAGCCTCCGTCGCGAAACCCCCGAGCACCGAGAGCCACGATACGGAAAACCTTACCGAGACGCCGCCGCCGCCAATCCCATCTCGGGGGATTACGGAGATCTCCTCCGGCACCCCGCCGGAGAGGGGATTCATCTCCCGGAGGACTCTTCACCGCCATGGTCGCCTCCGGAGTGATGAGTGAGTAGTTCACCCCTGAACTATGGGTCCATAGCAGTAGCTAGATGGTTGTCTTCTCCTCATTGTGCTTCATTGTTGGATCTTGTGAGCTGTCTAACATGATCAAGATCATCTATCTGTAATGCTATATGTTGTGTTTGTCGGGATCCGATGGATAGAGAATACTATGTTATGTTAATTATCAAGTTATTACCTATGTGTTGTTTAAGATCTTGCATGCTCTCCGTTATTAGTAGAGGCTCCGGCCAAGTTTTCGCTATTAACTCCAAGAGGGAGTATTTATGCTCGATAGTGGGTTCATGTCTCCGTGAATCTGGGGAGTGACGAAACCCCTAAGGTTATGGATGTGATGTTGCCACTAGGGATAAAACATTGATGCTATGTCCGAGGATGTAGTTATTGATTACATTACGCACCATACTTAATGCAATTGTCTCGTTGTTTTGCAACTTAATACCGGAAGGGGTTCGGATGATAACCCGAAGGTGGACTTTTTAGGCATAGATGCATGCCGGATAGCGGTCTATGTACTTTGTCGTAATGCCCAATTAAATCTCACTATATTTATCATGACATGTATGTGCATTGTTATGCCCTCTCTATTTGTCAATTGCCCGACCGTAATTTGTTCACCCAACATGCTTTTATCTTATGGGAGAGACACCTCTAGTGAACTGTGGACCCCGGTCCTATTCTTTACATCGCATACAATCTACTGCAATACTTGTTTTACTGTTTACTTGCAAACAATCATCTTCCACACAATACGGTTAATCCTTTGTTACAGCAAGCCGGTGAGATTGACAACCTCACTGTTTCGTTGGGGCAAAGTACTTTGGTTGTGTTGTGCAGGTTCCACGTTGGCGCCGGAATCTCCGGTGTTGCGCCACACTACATCCCGCCGCCATCAACCTTCAACGTGCTTCTTGGCTCCTCCCGGTTCGATAAACCTTGGTTTCTTTCCGAGGGAAAACTTGCTGCTGTGTGCATCATACCTTCCTCTTGGGGTTCCCAACGAACGTGTGAGTTACACGCCATCGGATACGAGTGATGAGCATAAGGGCTATCGCTGTTGGGACCCCGTTGGTCGTCGGATGCGCATCTCTCGTGATGTCACGTTTGATGAGACGCGTCCCTTCTATCCTCGTCCCACCTCGGGTACTTACCCGGTGGATGATATCTCTTTTCTTCTTTTTCCGGATGCACCCCCTGCTATCCCATCTCCTCCCACTCCTAGTCCTGATGCGCCCCCTTCGGTGCCATCCTCTCCTCTGTCTAGTCCACCTAGTACTCCTCGTTCTCCGGCTTCGGATCCTTCTGATGCTGTCCCTTCTTCCGCTTCTTCTGATGAGTTGTCCTCTCGCGATGACCTTCCCCCTTCACGGCCTGTCCGTCGCCGTCGTGCTCCAGCTCATTACTCTCCTAGTCGGCATGGTCTCTCCGTCGTTTCCGAGCCTACTTCTTATCGGGATGTCGAGCGTCATCCCGAATGGCAGCTTGCCATGGCCGAGGAGATCGCTGCGCTTGAGCGCACTGGCACTTGGGATCTTGTTTCTCCACCTTCTGGTGTTCGTCCTATCACGTGTAAGTGGGTCTATAAAATTAAGACTCGCTCTGATGGATCTCTTGAGCGCTATAAAGCGCGTCTTGTGGCTCGTGGCTTTCAGCGGGATCACGGCCGTGACTATGACGAGACTTTTGCCCCCGTGGCTCATATGACTACCGTGCGTACCCCGCTTTCGTTGCTTATGTTCGCCGCTGGTCCGTCTCCCAGCTTGATGTTCAGAATGCTTTTCTTAATGGCGAGTTGAGTGAGGAGGTTTACATGCAGCCTCCTCCTGGGTATTCTGTTCCCGATGAGATGGTTTGTCGTCTTCGACGTTCTCTCTATGGTCTCAAACAGGCCCCTCGTGCCTGTATTGAGCGCTTCGCCTCTGTGGTGACTGCTGCTGGTTTCTCTCCTAGTCTTCATGATCCAGCACTTTTCGTTCACACTTCTCCTCGTGGACGTACTCTTCTTCTTCTCTATGTTGATGATATGATCATTACTGGTGATGATCCTGAGTATATTGCCTTCGTCAAGGCTCGTCTTCGTGATCAGTTTCTTATGAATGATCTTGGTCCTCTTCGCTATTTTCTTGGCATTGAGGTTTCTTCCACTTCTGATGGCTTTTCTATCTCTCAGGAAAAGTACATTCATGATCTTCTTGCTCGTGCTGCTCTTGGGGATGAGCGCACAGTCGATACTCCTATGGAGCTTAATGTTAAGCTTCGTCCTACTGATGGTGATCCTCTTCCCGATCCCACCCGTTATCGCCATCTTGTTGGGAGTCTTGTTTATCTTGCTGTCACTCGTCCTGATATTTCTTATCATGTTCATATTCTGAGTCAGTTTGTCTCAACTCCTACCACTGTTCACTATAGTCATCTCCTCCGTGTTCTTCGTTATCTTCGTGGCACGATCACTCGTCGCCTTTTCTTTCGCCGTTCCAGCTCTCTCCAGCTCCAGTGCTATTCGGATGCTACGTGGGCGAGTGATCCTACGGATCATCGTTCGCTTTCTGCTTACTGTGTGTTTCTTGGTGGTTCGCTTGTTGCTTGGAAGACGAAGAAATAGGTCGCAGTTTCCCGTTCGAGTGTTGAGGCTGAGTTGCGGGCTATGGCTTTGTTGATTGCTGAGGTGACTTGGTTACGGTGGATGCTTGCAGATTTTGGGGTCTCTGTTACGACACACACTCCACTTTTGTCTGACAGTACAGGTGCTATCAGTATTGCACGTGATCCGGTCAAGCATTAGCTGACCAAGCATATTGGTGTTGATGCTTTTTACACACGTGCACAGGTACAGGATGATGTTGTTGCGGTTCATTATGTGCCTTCAGATTTGCGATTGGCGGATTTCTTTACGAAGGCACGGACTCGAGCGCAAGCATGATTTTTTACTCTCCAAACTCAGTGTTGTGGATCCACCATGAGTTTGAGGGGGTGTTAGATGTATATATCTGTATATTGTAGTTTCCCCATATGTTAGGGGGCTTTCTGCATATGTGCACCTGTACATGTACTATATATTGTGGCCTTTGGCCCCTGATAATACAACAAGCATATTGCCCTAACAGTACATACTACTAGGAAGGATATTATACATAGTCCATAACATGCACGACAACGAGAACCATCAAACATGTCCTTGGTGTTGTTCATAACGAGTACACAATGTAAATAATGACAAACACGAAAATAAGTATCTTAATAACAAAACCTTGGCACATGTTAGTGTCAAGCCAACAGATTCCCTAATTTGGAAAGGACTCATGAGAGCCAAGGAGAACTTCTTTAGTAGAGGGTCATTCAAAGTTGCTAATGGCGGGATTACTAGATTTTAGGAGGATGTTTGGTTGAGACAAATCTTCTCTTGTTAGTCAATATTCTTCTCGTTAATAATATAGTGCAACAGAAAAATGTTTATTTTCATACCTTTATATCCCAAGCACCTCTAACATCTGTTTCAGGAGGATGATATCGGGAAGAAAATGGATTGATGGTGCTAATTTTTTTGATGAACCAGATAGTTTTGTTTGCAAACTAACAACATAAGGCATATTTTGGTCAAATCAATGTACGAAGATTAAAGATGGCAATTTTACCCATGGGTATGGGTACCCGCGGGTACGGTACCCGCATAGGCAGGGTACGGGTACACTTTTATGCCCATGGGTAGTACCCATACCCTACCCGCTAAGTCATGGGTAGGGCACGGGTTTAGCCTCGTACCCGCGGGTATACCCATACCCTGCCCGTTTATTGTTACCTTCTTACGTGATATGTCTACTTTTATTTACGTATGAGTTAGAATATGAGAATATGATTTTTCTATTATGTTAATTGTTATGTACTCAACTACCTATTATTGAGTTGAGATAATTAATTTTTTAATCAAATTTGTTATCGATAAATTTAAAATTGCGAGTGACTTGTGTACAATTTAACCTACCCATCGAGTACCCAATGGGTATGGGTACCCGCCGGGTATGGGTATGGGTAAAGTTTTATACCCATGGGTACGGGTATGGGTAGAAGTTTGTACCCATTGACTATGGGTATGGTATTGCTCTACCCTACCCATACCATACCCATTGCCATCCTTAACGAAGATTTAATGAACGGGCATGGCCCTCCCACGATATAAGTATGGAAATCGAAACTTCCGCTAAAGATAACTGTCATGTGCTTCCTCAATAGATAGGTTGTACTCACAAAGAACATTTTGCAAAAGAGAAAATGGAGTGGGTGTAATAAGTTTATTTTTGTGACTCGAAAACTAGCAGATGGGACCCACCTATTAGTGCTATTTTGCTAACGATGGATTGGAACCCACTTGTCTGCTCACATTAAGAAAATGAGCATACCTATAGAAAAGGGGGGAAAGGGAAATCTGAAAAAGGAAAAAAAACATGAAGTCCCCCAGCCACTTTTCAAAAAATCGGCCGAGATACCGATTTATCGTCCGATTTATCGTGAATCGGGTGGTAACCGATAAGATTTTGGCATATCGTCTAATTTATCGCTCAACCGATTTTTCGACCGATTTTCTACTTGAGAGACGATATTTCGCCTGATTTTCACTCTCATGGCCGATATTTCGGCCAATTGTCAATTAAGTTTCGATGAAATTTGGCATGGTAGCCGATATTTTCGTCCTATAGTTATGTAGAACTATGCATTAGCTCAAAAAAAAATTATTGATTCAAATGCAAGGAATCAAGGTAATACTTCTATTCAATGTTCCAATATTATTTTTCTATAGCATATTATAGAAAATTTAGTTTCGAAAATTAGGATTTACAAAAAAATAAGCCGATAAATGGCCGACCGATAAAATCGATTAATCGGCCGATAAGCGATTAATCTCCATTTTAAGGCCGTCCGATAAGTTAAGATTAACGATTTCTTGAACATTGCCCCCAGCTGATGCCTCCCCACACTCAACCCCCACCGCCGATGTGCTCAGGTGAGGCAGGCCGTTGACGCACGCAGAGGAGGCAGACCGCGAGCGTGTCGACGACCAGCTGCACAGCCGGAGCTGGCTCGCAGACGATCAGCTCCGGTGACCACCGGCCGCGCTCCCCTCCCCTCTATTCCCGGCCGCCCTCCCCTCCCCTTTCTTCTCGGCCGGCAGTCCCTCGATGTCCCCTCTCTCTCTCTCTCTCTGTGTGTGCAGCCTGAAGCCTTGGGCGCCACCTGTGAGCTCGGGATCGAGATGGGGGAGGTTTTTTTAGCACGCCGGAGGAGCTCGGGAGCGGGACAGAGGATCCCGGTGGTGGTCCCCAAGGCCATGCCCATCCTTCGGTACCCAAGGAGCGGTTCCTACGCCCACCCTTCAGTATCGAAGGAGCAGTTATCAGGTAACACAAAAGTTACTGCAATCTGATTATCTGCTAACATCCCCTCCGGACCCCCGCGTCGCTCCTCTCTGGCGGCGGCTCGGGGGAAACCCTAGCCCCACCGCGCCGCAGCCCACCCTCCCTGTAGCCCCTCTCACCGCGCCGCCACCGGAGGAAACCGTCGGGCGAAGCCCGTGCGGTGGACGGCGGCGGCGGGGCCTCTTCGCTCGCGCGTGCAGCGCCGATCTCGGCGGCGAGGATCCTGGCGGGGTAGGCTCGGCCCCCGGTGCTCAGGTTGATGCGGCGGCCATCGGCGGTCCCCTCCGTCTCGCGCTCGTGTCACCGCCCCTGCAGCGCCTCCCTGGCTGATGACTCGGCCATCCGCCCGGCGAGGCGGCGCCGGCTTTGCTTGGCGCGTCGGGGCGGGGTGGCAGCCTTCCCTCCTGTTCCTGGTGGTGCCCGGCCGTCTGGAGGTCTCCGCGGTCGCTGCGTTCGAGCTGGCGCTGTGGGCGTCAGATCTGGTCTGCGCCGAGATCTGACCTGCCGACTCTATCGGCAGCGAGGTTGGTGGCTCCTGCGGGATGGTTGCGCCGCCGTCGCGTTGGAGGTGCTTGGGCCAGCGGGTTTGCAGGTCGACGGCCCTGTGGTTTTCCTCGGTTCCGTTCGATTGTGTGGGGTTGTGGGCTCTAGGTTGCTCCGGGCGAAAGCCTGACGACGCGGCGTCCGCGGACGTCGCTTTCCTTCTTGGAGGGTTGTCGTGGAGCTCTCCTTTCCCCTCAACCTCGGCGCTCATCTTCAGGTGAAATCCTAGGCCTTGCGGTGCAGGGTCGGACGACGGCGTTGCTTCACGTCGCATCCCCTCTTGAGGGCGTCGTCTTGAAGATCGAGTCCCCCTGCGTGCTTTCCCTGGGCTGGACTTGCACGGCATCGCGGCTGGTGGCCGGCGATGTGAGAGTGCCGTGCAGCGTCTTGTGTGGCAACGATGGCGTGGATGGGCGATGGTTTGGTCGCGGCAAGACCTTGTTAGTCGGCTTCCGGCGTGTCCGAGTGTCTTCATGCTAGCCTTCCCCTGCCATGAAGTCGGAGCTGCTATGTTCGTTCAAGTTTCTTCTTCTGAGCAGCGTACGATGACCTGCAAGGGCGGTCCGGTGGTGAAGGTCTTCTTCGGCGCAGGTCTTGTGCATCTCCTCTTCAAAACTCGCCTCAGAGTCGGAGCTTCCTGTCTCTGTGTGAGGAGTCACCTGTTTGGCATTGGCTGACTTGAGCTATGTGGTGCCGCTTCGGTGAGGTCTCCTTTGGTGGTTGTTTCTTGGTGAAGTCGGAGTCGCCGCAGGGTGATGACGATGACGTTGGTGGGCAACCTTGACTGCGACTCTCTCTTCGGTGGTGTGTGTAGCTTTTGTGGGTTGCCAGGGTGGCTGTGTGCCGGTTTTCGGCCGGTTTCCCGCTAATAAACTGGTCAACATCTGTACTTCTGCTCTATTAATGAAAATGGCAAGTCTTTTGCCTCGTTTCAAAAAAAAAATCGAAGGAGCAGTTCTCTACCCTATGCCAACGTCCTTGTTGTCGAGCTTCTTGCGGGCACGAAGTTTCTGGCCCTACCCGAGGGAGGCGGGGGGGAATAGGGGGAGCGGTGAGCATGGCTACGGCGATGGCGGGGTGCTGCGCCGTCGGGTGCCAGCTCTCGCCGCGGAACTAATGGCCTTCTTGGAGAATTGAGCGGCTGCGCTGCGGTCGAAGTGCGGGGAAGGTGGCCTTCTGGCGCACATGCGGTGGCCTAGATGCGTGGGCGGCCTCCTGGCGCGCCGGCGACGTAGCTCGGGTGGGATTAGGCGCGGAAGGAGAAGACCCCTCTGTTTATTTTTTTAATGAGAATTTTTATTTGTTAATATGGGTTGGCTTATCAATATTACCACATCAGCCTTGCATGTGAGTCTCCCATGCCAGAATGGGTATTTTTGCGAAAATTTTAATAAAATGTGGTAGTATTTTGCTTCCAAAACATAAAGTAGTTATAAAATCAATATTTAGCCTGAAATACGGTGATTTTTTTTATGCTAACAAGTCGTCGTGTTTGCTTAGTACTCCATTTATCCATACACTAGTAAGATTGCACGTGCACGCACGTTTCAACTAATGCAAATTCAATTCTAATCATTTATGAACATATGTTACAGGTAATGTCATTCAATCTAGCATGTTTCCTATGTTTATAAGATGAAAAATGTGAGCAAAAAACATGGAGTTTCAACGGAAACAGGAACATGGCTCATATAAGCAACTTTTGTTTCGGTCAAGCGAACAACACTATGCTTAAAGCTTTTCTGTGTTCAACATCGCAACAATGTAATTTGGAAAACCTTAATTGGCTCTAAACTACCTCAAGCATTAAGGAAACAAACTCATGACGATGTGAGTAGATATTGGGCACAATTGTCTCAAATCTCAAGCTTGCCTTCATAAAACCAATGTCACTAATAGTAACATGGAAGACCCAGACGGCCAGACCCATCCGTTGTCAAAGCCAGTGCCTCCGACAATTTATCCTGGTAATATAAGGCAGCTCCTTATCCTCGTATCTTCTCGAAAACCAAGTGCGGCTTCATCCATGCACCTGGATGCTGAGATAGGTTCATCGCTGCACAGCAAGCCAAACATTTTATACTTCACAAAAAAAAATTTGTAGCAAAGTGAACATCTTTTCAGTTGAGGGGGAATCTCATACCTAACTATTTTTGTAGCATCCATAAATAAGTCAAATAACAAAGTTCTACATTCTTATATTTGCAGCCCTCTACATATCTAAGCCTGGACAGAAAGGGCCACCTGAACACACACAAAAAAAACGGTGTAGTAAATATGGACCCATAAGGCCACAGTACCATCTCATAGTTCAACACAAAAAGTTGCAGATGATAAATGTGTAAACAAGTACAATGAGTTGCAAAATCAAATTAGCTTACCCTGTAAAGATCCTCGACATGGTCATCAACAACCATGGTAGCTGCGGCGGAGACAAGTTCTTTGTCCCCAAAACCTCATAAGGCATCTGCCCCAACCGAGATCATGTATGCAAATTTAATAAGAAATAGGCATAGTCTAATGTAGTTGGCTAATTAAAATTATGCGGTGTGTAATTTGCAGGTCAGATCTGATAACCTAGCCTAATACACAGTGATAACAGTTGTGAAACTTGAAATATCAATCCAGCTACTACCATCGGATATTTATAACATAAGCAGTTCATGTCTCATGGACAAATAAAGATAAACAGAACCAACAATTAATATGTCTAACACCGGGATTTGAGGAGATGAATGTAGCCTTCTCTGTAAATAGCATGAGAACTTCAAACAAAAAAGGTAGCATGACAAAAGCAAATCTGCTTAATACATTCAGAAGAAAAAACTGGTCAGCACAGCAAGGTGTACTGTGTACATGCTAGTATGCTACAACAATGTTGTTACTATATGCTACAATTACTAAAAAAACAAAAAGTTTGACACGATCATGCTTGTCCAAGATGGTCGAACCAGGTTTCATAACTTCAACTTTAAAAAAATATTGACAGAGGCATAATTAGTGTATGCAACACCAAGATAGAAACTCAAATAAATAATGCTTCGAAAATAGGTTGTTTGATAGCCTACTATGATCGTTTGTTACCAAACCTGTCAGTATGTGATGTTTAAACCTGATGCAAAATTCTCATGGTCTATGTTACTGCAGTATTTACATTTAATCCAAGAATACCATCTTGTACTAATTGTGGTGTTATGTATTCTGCCATTACTTTCCTATCACCATTTGTGCACATCAATTTAAAATTACGTCATATAAAATTAGCCAGATGATACTTTAAAAGATAGAAATATTGCAAGAATACCTCCAACCGACGTTTCACAAGTTTCTGGCTTCTTGCAAAGTTACCATTTCTGTAGTGTCCAACATCAACAAATGCAACTTCTAGTCTGCAGTGGGCACAAATATTTATTGAGATAATTTGTAGAAGAATAGATGGAAAGTAAGGCATTAAGTGGCAAGAAGTAAATATGCAATAATCAGGACGAAGCTAGAAAGTTGACCCAACAGTGTCAGATCAATGTTCAATGGTTTCAGTTTCATTAATAAAAAGTGATTAGTGCAGATTTAGTGAGGGATTTGTAAGAATTACCGGCATCAGCTGACACCAGTGCCAATGAAGCAGCTCCATCCCTGCCAATCATGCGAACAAATTTTTTATCTGAACTTCACTCATCCTACCCATGGTTCACTTCATCCTCTACTTAGAATGGACAAGGGCGCAGAATAGCTTATGATGCTATCATCTTTCTGTTAGTTCAGCCTCTGCAACTTCTCATTGACATCCCTGGGTAACAATAATCAGACTTGTAAGTTCCTATACCTTATTGAGTATAATAATTAACAAAAATGCAAATAATTTGTGAACATCGAAGAGGGATCTAAAGCATATACAGTTAACGATTGTAACATGCAAGAATAGATGAACATCAGCCACTTACAGTTCATATTTATGAACAATACATAGATCCAGAGTCGACAGGAAGAACAGAATAGTAGATGTACTGCCTGCAGCAGCAAACGGAGAGGGTGGATGGCTTCGGGCGACGGGTGGGCGAGTTTGAGGATCGGTGGGGGACGGACCTCTGGTGGCGGCCTCGGCGTGGGATCGTGTCGGGCATCAGCGCATCTTCCTCCATCTTCGAGCGGCATCGGCGGCAAGCGAAGGCTGCAGCCGGCGGCGGAAGCCCGCGTCCCACTCGTTGGTTCAGATGGGGGCGTTCCTCTGGTGGCGACCTCAGCGGCGGATAGAGCAGGGCAGCAACGCCTATGCCTTCAAGCATCATAGACACTGGGCGAGGGCTGCAGCCTGCGGCAGTCGGCTACGGGGAGAAGACGGACACTGCGACGGCGTACGGGGGAATGACGTTGTGGTGGGAAAGGGAAGGCGGCGGTGGCAGAAAGATCGGGCAAGGTGGGGTGGGGCGGGGCGGGGCGGGGCGGTTGGGGGCGGCGGGGTGGGGGTGCGGTTACGGTTGAGGACGGCGCGGCGGATGGCGAGAGGACGGCAGGCTGCGGGGCGTTTCGAACGGTTAGTTCAGCACGATCCTGTTTTGTCGTGGATTAGTGGAGGCAGTCCTGGTCCGCTGGTCCGCTCCCTTCAAAGATGTGAGCGATTTGAGGAGTTGGATATCTGCTCTGTAAGGCTGAGATTTGTTGGATGGGTCGCTCTCGCTCTTTTAAAGTAGGGGAGATCTGGGGAAACGTGGTCGCCTACCCCTAGCACGTGTAGCGACACGAATTGGTAAGTTGTTCTTCTACCAAGTTGCGCCGCTTTTAGCATGATCCACTACGCGTGTCGAGTTAAGCAGAAAAGTTTAGCCTAAACCAACTAGGATCATGTATAAACAAATAATGCATATGACGATGACGCGCGACCAGCCTACTAGCTGGTAGTAATGTACTTATCAACTTGTACTTATAGGACCACCATTAGTTTAGTTAGCCAACGGAATTTCATCACTACTGCTAGTACTGATCAGTACGACAAGTATAGTAATAAGCTTTTTTACTATACCTGACCATGGCACGTACCTGACCATGGCATGCACCATCTTGTGAAATTTCGCTGCGAAATGTCATCGTATACGTCCTGGGTAAAAATGACAAATTTCCAGATCTGAGATTCAAATTTTTGGATCTCATTTCATGTCAGAAATTTGTCATTTTTGTCCAGGGCGCATACGATAACATTTTGCAATAATATTTTACACGTTGGTGCGTGCCATGGTCAGGTACGTGCATGATTTTTTTTCGGAATTTTTTGATAAGTTTTCGATTTGTTCTAATTTTTCGAAAAAACCGGGAGCAAATGCTCCCGGGAGCCAAATCGCCGCTCCCAAAAACGGAAATTCATCTTGGCTCCCAAAAACGGAAATTCAGAATTTTTTGAAAAGTTTTGAAAAACAAAATTTGCTCCCCAAAAATCTGGGAGCAAATGCTCCCGGGAGCCAAGATGAATTTCCGTTTTTTACTTTCCTTTTAAAAGGGGGGAACGAAGCACGGCACCTCCATCAAAACAATGCATATGGATTTTATTTAGCGAAGATCTCTTAAAGGTATACGCTGTAAAAAAAATCGAAACCACCACTTAATACCTATAAACCTGACAATGAGTGAAGAAACATGTCACTAAGGTCTTATGCCCTAAAAACAGAAACCAACACCCATCAGCTAATCACGTACAGAGGGCATCACTGAGTCACTCTATGGTGAAACAAGAGTACACAATCGGTGCAGTATGTTATATTGTGATCCAAATTCATACTAAAGGGAGGCTAACTTCTGACGAGTGGAGCGAGGATCGAGGATCGATGCCACCGCCTATATATACCTCTTGCAAGCCGCCGGCTAGGGTTTATCAGATTATAAGATAACCCACGGCGTTTGTAAACACTCCCCGATATAGTGAAGTATTTGTTGGCTTGCGCCCGTGGTTTTCTCCCTCTGTGTTGGAGGGGTTTTCCACGTTAAATCTTATGTCTCCGCTGCGATTTCCTTTCGTTTTTCGTCATTTTCTTATCGCTTTTACAACATAGTAGACCCTCCGCAAGCACTTCATGCTCTCGCTTCAGAACTTCATGAAATTCCTTTTCGGCCGCGTTCGCAGTTCCTTTCCGAAAGGGGGAGTGACAAGCCACAATTCATAAACACTCTGCCCATGAGAGAGCTTATCTTTGTTGCCAACCGGACGAATTTTTCTCATTCACACTTCCTTGGTGTGAGGCCTAGTATAAGGTCCAAGTCAATCTTTATCTTTCTTCGTGACCCCGCATACCTACCCGTTGTTGTAGCCATCCCGAGTTTAGATTCCGACTTCATCTTGGTCACTTACCCCTCGGCACATGACCCTCAGACTCACCCTACAACCCATCGTAGATACACAGTACCATCGTAATAATAAGGGGCTCCCACCCTACCAGAACTTTGCTAGCCTTCAGTAAAGTCTATCTGTTGATATGCAAGAGGAAAAACGTACAACTGACTACTCCGTCACACTCTAGATCTTTCGACTAACACGAGTTTTACGGCGCAAGAATCACTAGATGACATTTGTTGTTAAGTCCTATGTGTATATAACCCAGTTGCAATGGAACCTCCACCAAATTCATACCACGGTTCCATTGCCCACCACATAATCATATACATAATCGGAAAGTAATTATTTACTTTGTAATGCACAGTGATACGAATAATATTTTGCAAGTAATTTGATAAACATAATCAAATGTTATGAGAAAGTGATGAACTTGCCTGGTAGACTGCAAGATTATGCAGACAACATCTTCGAGATGTGATAACTCCAAATTCTGAAATAACATCATTGTCAGATAAGGACAATGTATAAAGAACTGACAAAGATGCTATAATGCATAGATATGAGATGCAATCGTTCTAAACATAACCTAATTCTAATGGTTTAAAATTGGTGAGTTGTCATGATATTTTGGAGTGTCTTGCACTTTTCGAGTGGTTTCACAAACAAGTTCCTTATTAGGGTTTTCGTTAGCTTAGTATTGCTTACGAGCTGTATATCAAAGCATAAAAGTATAGAAACATATAATTGATAATGGTGGACATGATATTATCATGTGAATAATACTTGTTAGCTTTAGGTCCTATAAGACATGTATTGATTACTTGTTATTTACTTTAAAAGAATAACTTTTAAAGAACATGTTTCTTATTAAACAATAAGTATTTAAAATGGGCTATTGGTTTCTAGGGTCGTTTTAGTTGCTTCCCTAGGTAAGTATTAGATGGTCTTAAATGAGATAAGTTCATTTACATCCAATACTTACATGGTTTTAGCTGAGCAAGAGCATACAAAGTGAAGTACTACACATAATTTCTATTATAGTTCATTATAGTGGTGTTGCACAAATGAATGATGATTAATGGTGATGACATGAAAGTAACAATTTAGGTTTTACCTTCATTTTGTGCTACTTGATCACACATGGTTTATTCAAAACGAAGACATTAAATGACCCCTTCGTTTGTATTTGGGACTTTTACAATTTTAATAGAACATGAGCATAGATTTACTTGGGAAATACCTATAAGTTGTTGTTAATACAATTTGGTTACTTTTTATATGCTCCTAGGGTTTAACTAAATTAGGACTTCATATAAAATTAAGGTTTTATTCATAACAGAATTATGATTTCTTATTTGTGATACAATTTTAAAAGTAATAACTTCTTTATTCAAAATTAATTTAAGCAATAACTTTTAAATACAATTTATTAATGGGTCTAGCATTTTTTGAAAATGATAATAATTAATATAAATATTATTTAGAGTTTAAACACATATAATAATTATCTTAATGAGATTATGATAAAATAAAAATAATTTGGGTGTTTTCTTAATTTTCTAAATGATTATTACCTATTTCAAAAATATTAGTAATATTTAATGTTTCTAGTATTTAGAATATAAGGAAAGGATTATTTAATAATTACTAAATAACTAAATTTTGATTTTTATTAAAAATTTGATATTATATTTGTAATGGATAGATCTTATTTTTGTGATTATTTCAATATCTTATTTGTATTTTTTTATTTTTATTTATTTAGTTATGAAATTTCTAAATTTCTAAATTTTTCTGGAATTAAATCCTAAACATAAAATGATTTGTTGGATTTTGAATTAAACAGGAAATGCTATTAGTACATGGTTAAACCTAACTACAAACGCTGACTGGTGCGACCTTGGCCACGTCAACTACCACATAGGCGGTTGACCAGGTCAAAATCGAAGATGTGGTGATGGACACGGTGGCCAGCGGGAAGTCGACGACAATGCCGTCGTTCCCAGGCTCGGGAGGACGGCCAGATGGTTCCATTCGAACTAGTGGCTCCCAGTGGACCTAAAAGTGGTGGTGCCGCTTCCTAATTGTCACTGGAGTGTTGTCGACGGTGAGGTAGAGCACCGGTGCACGGAGATGAATGACGCGACATCGATACTGGGCACGAGAGAATGAACAAGGGCACTGGGAGATGCAGCAGCTCACCAGGAGTGTGTAGATCTTGACGAAGATGTCAGAGGAGCTCGGACGGTGATGGAATCATCAATGGCGCGTGGCATACAAAGTCGGAGAAAAAGCTTGATTCTCCAGAACGGGGCTTCTCGGCTTGCGCGCGTCGATGGGCAGGAGGCTAGAGACAAGGCGGAGCTCGTGGAAGTCTCGACGGATCTCCCAGTGGGCGAAAATGGTGGGACGAGGCAGAGACCAGCGAACTAGGGTTTCGTAAATTATCACAAAAAAAGATGAGGAACGGGAAAATGGAGGGCTAGGACTTTTGGCCACGGCACAGCGATACTTACAACCATTTGGAATCGGTAGAAAGGATCTTGGCCCGAGCGAGCGACGAGGCTCTGCCACCAAGCTTCTTGCGTGATCTAGAGGTGGAAGACGATCCCCTACATCGGGTTTATTTCAGGCGAAAGGTTATGATGGGCTGGGCTGGTGCTAGTGGGCTGCTACGACCTGGTTCGGCTGGCTTTCCCTCTCTTTTCTCTTTTCCTTTTCTTTTTTTCTATTTCTTCATTTTGGAATTATGTTTACAAATTTGAACCAAGGTGGAAGATTTGGTATATTTAGTATTTCTACTAATTCTTCATGGTTGATCTACTAATATTGTTGTTGAATATTTATTAGCTTACTTATCCCTAGGGTTGTAAAGAACAAAATAACACTTAGTGTTATTATTTGATATTTTTCTCTAATAAGTTCCCAAGCATGTTTCGATAAGAATTTGTAGTAACTCATATTATTGAGTTCAACACTTTGTAATAAGGTTTTTGAATGCTTTTTTTAGAATAGGTGTAGAAGATAATTCCTATTTAAACGAATGTAGTATGAAGAAGGTATTCCTTTCTATTATTATCAAAAAAATCAAGATGTAGTGATGTTGGTCACTTGTTTCTTAGGTTTGAATTTTAATTCTTGTGTTGGTCAACTAATCAAAGTACTTGTATTGAAAGGTAGAGTTTAATATTATGGTTTATCACTAATCACCTAACATGTACACCAAAATTTAAGGTACGGTCTTTAGGTTTTACTTGTGATCACCCAAGTGATACACCAATGAGGATTAAAATATGGTTCTAGGGTATTAGTTGAGTTTGGTAGGGTTGCTCTTCCTCCTAATAAGGTGATGGTTGCTTCAAAATAGTACTAAGGTTGGCATAGGTGCTTGGCTAGGCAAGGTTTTGGTGTAATGCATTTACTTCATTGCTAAATGTGTTAAAAATGGATTAGGGTTGTTTATTAGCGATCTCCCTATGATTTCTTGTGATGGATGGTATCTTTTTATCACACTAGGGTTTAACTTGTACTTCCATATTTCCAAAGCATGATCATGCATTAGACATGATCAATTGATTCCTCACTAGCTTCTTGCTTATAGTTCTTAGATATTTATGATCATTACCCAATTCTAATGATCATGGTATTGGCTTCCTAAGGTATCACTAGTATAGTATAGCTCTATCCTCCCACATGAAGTGATTTCTTAAAAAAACTAGAGCATAGCACTTCTCTTGTACTCTCTTGGATAGACATGGCTAAGGTTCATATCAACAACCTCTATTTCTAGGAAATTTACCTTGCTATCTGCGGTAGCTTGTTTTTCAGGAAATCTGATAAACCTACATAGTGTGGTATGCCTCCACCTCCTAGTTGCTTCATCTTGGTCCTATGTAATGTATGTAGTGGTTCAATTCTTTGGTTTACTTGTACCATGGTACTAGATGATCAAATTGATGATATGTGAGCTTCCTTTTATAGGCTTGAGCATGCCCTAGTATCATGACACATAGGTAGGTGACTCTTGTTTTGGCTTGATGAGTAAGGTGTTTGGTTGTCATTCTCTCATCCATAGCAATTGTTTAAGCATGAGGTGGCATAGCTTATGATGCAAGCCATGTAGATATTTTTATCTTATGTGACATGAGCATTATCCTCTCATAGGAATTGTTTTTGATAACCAAGTGGCATTTGTAACTAAATGTCTTGTGGATGGTTTTATACTTGTGAATGATAACCCATAGAATATATGGTTGTCTTTATATTATAATTGTGATAAAAAATTGTCAAAAATCAAAGGTTATACCTAAACTTTGGATGGTTATGTTTGATTTCATCATGGCATGATCATATGAGTTTGAAAACACTTATAGTTTCTTTTATCCAAATAGTTTGAACAAAAATTCGTAATGTAAACGAATTTATTTTTGTGATATTCCCTGTTGACAAAGGGTTAACTTCATCAATACCCATGATGATAGACTTGGTTTTCAAGAAGGAGGACACTAGCGAATCAACAAACCGGTCAGCCAAACTTAGGCAGCCGACGAGTATTACTATCAAGGGCGAATCGTCGAGATTATATATGTGGAACCAGAGTTACAGGGGTGTTTTCTCTGATTGAATCTGTCCCTCCTCGGTGGCCCCTCCCGGCCCTTATATAGCAGGCTAGGTCTCAGAGTCCACCTCGAGGTCGAGTTACAGTACATGTCGGTTCACCTGATATGGGCTTAGCTTTTCTAATGAGATATCTTCGGATTCATCTAGAATTCTTCGTGGGATTTCCTCTATTCCCTTTTGGGCTTTGTAACAGGGATAGCAATGCTTAGGACCCGATATGGCATACCCATGTCACATGTATTTAATAAGTTATGATTTAATAGTTTGAACTAAAATTCGTAATGTTAACGAATTTGATTCTTAAATAATGTATTGTTGTAATAACTTTAATTCCATTTTATCTAACCTATAGATCAAATCACCTCTAGCCAAAATAAGGTTTTAGCAAAGTAACATTGAAGTTTACAGCGCTTGATTTGATGATCTACTTCAATTCCATCAACTCAAGTGAAACTTCAGTCAGTGCGATAAGCTTATTTAAAAACGTGGAAATTCCAAATTTTCAATGCATGGATGTATTGCATACATTTGTTTCCTTTCTTTTGTAACTTCAAAACCTGGGATGTTACGCAATGTCACTCTGTATAACACATTTTTTAAAATGAATAAACAGATCATGAATCAGTATGTGTAGATGTCAGGGTTTAATATCATTTTTTAGGAAAAATGTGAGTTGTGGTCAATGTTTTAAATAGTCGGCTATAGGCTATACCCGCAGCCTTCCAAAACAGTTATAGCCCGGCTATAGTCTGGCTATAGCCGGCTATTTAAAATAGAGGTTGTGGTACTCTAACATTGCAATTAATCGACTCTAGTGGCTAGTGCAATGGCAACATTTGTAACAAACATTAAGTAAATAAATAAATGGTTGGTGACATCGATTGATCCAGAGTTTAAGGTGTTTAGTCTTACTTCTAAAATATACATTTATGCACATATATGGATGATTATAATACACAAAAATCCATGCAATTAGTCTACGCTATTCAAAAAACATTGCGTTGAAAAGTATGCATGCATTACATTCAACAAAAGCAAGTTGGTTTAGTACTCGGCTGCTTACATGCCAATCCCATTTGATTGTAGGAATAGGATTACTTATTACAAATTTAGAGTCATCTAGATATAAAAATACATTGAACAAAAAAATATGGTACCAGTGGTCCATCCAAGCATGCAAGTTAAGAAATGGTTAGATTAGTATTTTTTGTATCCGGTAGTTCTACTCCCCACCACGTTACCCTCCGTAAAATATTGGTAAACCAAAGAGGTGGGCTCAGCCTTAATTTTCTCTTACAAAAGTATGTCATGTACACACATACACATCTAGTGAGCTTGGTATAGAAACAGGTGTAGAACAAGTACAACTAGAATGTACCCATCAACACCTCATGCACCCTCTCCATGACAAAGCTAGCAACAATCAACAATTCTTTCTCCTCTAGCTAGCTAGCTAGCTCCATCCTGCATCCCCATATATAACACTGAGGGTGTTGTAGCATCACAAGCTTACACCAGGAAAAAGGAGCAAGAAACATCACAGATCGATGGGGGAGAAGAGGAGCTAGCTAATCGATCTTCGGTTCCTGGATCGACATAGCTAGATGCAATTTCTCCACGACTCCTCATACGGTACTAATTCTCCTTCAATTCGATCTGTGCTAGTAGCTAGAGAAGATCAAAGTTATCGATATCCCTTTAATTGCATCTAGATCTTGAATTCTTCATCAAATCAGAGGTAGGCAGAGCTGATCCCCATATATGCATCTGATGTAAGCATATTATAGATTGTTCACATGAAGAATTTTTCGATCTTTGTTTGTATGTTTGCCCAGATTAATTACGAGACCATATGCATGGTGTAGGGCGCGCTGGCAAGAAGAGCTAACTTCTAGCTGCAAATTACAAAGCTGGGTACAAGGAACAGGGCTAAGAAAGAAGGAAGGAAGCACTAGCTAGTTAGGTTGGATTAGAAGGAATCGAACCGAAGCTGGCGAACAAGTGGTGGGACGAAGGGCGGCTGGGCCTCCCGCTCACCACGGAGGCGCCGCCGTCAGTCCTCTCCAGCAACCAGCAGCTGGACGCCATGGCGGCCAAGGCAGACGGGGAGCACAGCGGCGGGGGCAGCGGCCAGGACGACGACCGCTGTGAGCCCAAGGAGGGCGCGGTGGTGGTGCCAGCGAACCGGCGCCCGCGCGGCCGGCCCCCGGGGTCCAAGAACAAGCCGAAGCCGCCCATCTTCGTCACGCGAGACAGCCCCAACGCGCTGCGCAGCCACGTCATGGAGGTGGCCGGCGGCGCCGACATCGCCGAGTCCATCGCCCACTTCTCCCGCCGCAGGCAGCGTGGCGTCTGCGTGCTCAGCGGCGCCGGAACCGTCGCCGACGTCGCGCTACGCCAGCCGGCAGCGCCGGGCGCCGTCGTGGCCCTCCGCGGCCGCTTCGAGATACTCTCCCTCACCGGCACCTTCCTCCCCGGGCCTTCACCGCCGGGCTCCACGGGGCTCACCGTATACCTCGCCGGCGGGCAGGGGCAGGTGGTCGGGGGCAGCGTCGTGGGCGCGCTCACCGCGGCGGGGCCTGTCATGGTGATCGCGTCCACCTTCGCCAATGCCACGTACGAGCGCCTGCCGCTGGACGAGGTCGAGGAGGACCACCACCAGGACGCCGCCGGAAGGGGCGGTGTTCACGCTCCGATGATGAGCGACCCCTCGGCGGCGATGCCAATGTTTGGCGTGCCAGCGAACATTGGAGGCGGGCCGCTTGGGCATGCGGCTGCGGACGGGATGCCATGGCCGCAGGGGCATGCACGACCGCCATACTAGCATCGATCATGGATTGAGGCGCGCTCCAGCTCCTCGATCCTCATGGATCTGTTATACCATCAATCTAGCTAAGCTCTAGCTCCCACCATTACCAATAAGTGAATTAAGGACATGCATGCATATATATACTCCATGTAGCAGCTGACTAATTATTACTAGTATGATATTTACTTATTTTGCTCTGAACAAACAGTAAGATCGAGTGGAACTATATAGCGATCGCCTGATTGATCATGCACTCTCTAAATTTATGGCTTTTTTAAATCTCTGATTGCATGCATCCTCCTCAACATTCCCAAAGTTTGATCGGCCTAATTTTCGGTCCTACTAATGACGACTAATTCAGCTGTGTCTTTCATGATACTCCTTGATATGAATAAAAAGAGAGAATAGATTAGTAATCGTGCTAAGGAGCATTTGGATATATAACATGCTGTTCAAATTTTGCTAGATCCGGTGCCGGTGGATTTTTTTTGTCCCTGCAATAGAATCATGATATGAGATATGGAGTAAATAACTGACGCATGGCCGATTTCCCTATAATGGTGATCTTAGTGTTTTTCTTACATTTTAAGTACTTCCTCCGTTCTTAAATAAGTGTCTCAACTTTTTTTTAGATACGGATATATCTATAACTAAAATGGATCTAGATAATTATTCAGTTTTGTCACCTTATTTCTTTTGCGACATCGGTCTTCCAAAAAAAAATGTAAATAAGGACACGCACAACATGACCATTATGTACTGTGGACTGTGGTGCAAGCAAGTAAACTTAATCGGCCGCTGACATTGTTACCTGCATAGCATACTATTTCTTTACCTAAGTAAAGCATTAAGATATGAAATCTTCGAAATAGATACCACATGTTTAACTACCGTATGTTAATTGAGTGGTGACATGCTCGCATGCGGTGGCCATGTGTGTGCCATCAAACAGTCGAATTTACGGACCTCCTTGATATGGCTACTTGTTTTTCTGCAAGTAGATCCTGAAAACACGGGTGAATACGTTGTTTGATTGCAATAAGAATAAACGACAGTAGCCTTGCTACTGCATACTATATTATTATAGAAATTTCAGGTTTAAGAGTATATTCAAATTAGATATCACACGTTTAACTACCGTATGCTAAGTGAGTGGTGCCATGCTCGCATGCCGCGGCCATGTGTGTGTCATCATACAATCCTGTTTATGGACCTCCGTGATATGGCTACTTGTTTTCTGTAGGGATATGCTGAAAACACGGATTAATATGTGGTAGAAGTTGTTTGGTTGCAAGAAGAAGAAAAACGACAATAGCCTTGCTACTGCATATTATCATAGAAATTTCAGGTTTAAGAGTGTATAGATGTACAAGAGATTTGTACTAAAAAAGAAAGACCTTAAGCTCATTTAAATGATAACGGAAACTATCAACCTATGATGAAAATAGAGTAGGTCTTCCTGCTCTGTACTTGTTGCAATAAGAAAAATGTATATGATGTTTCTTATAGGTCAGCTGGCATGAGTTTTTTTTGTGAAAATTTCTTTTCCAAATTAAGCGTAATAGAGTGATCTCAAAGAAAGAAAAAAATACGTGAAGCGTGATCTAATTGTACCAAGAACTCTTAAGTACTACACTACTATAGTAAATTTTAGTTTATAGGCTTAGCGGTATCCATGAAATACAAGTCAAGATACTGTTAGTAGGAGTATCCCATATGCATGGCGTGGTTCCAATATTCGAGTTCTGGCACACGCATTGGAGAGATCGATATGAAAAGTTAAGTAGCTAGTTGCCCAAGAATCAAAAGCAAGTTAATATTCCTCATTGGTCTTGATATTGTTCAATGAAATGGCACCATAGCTACCAGCTCGGGGACCATATTATTATGTGTACACTATTTTAAGAGAAAAGTTGAATGTGTACATATCTACAGTACTAGCTATCTATGTTTGGCTTTTAATCTGATATGGGTTTAACTAAGGGATGTGCCAGGAAGAGAACATCCTCGGGAGTACTCATGGCACATAAAAACTACCCTTCCGTTCCAATGAAAAAATCCTATATTATTTTAAAAAATCAAGTTAAGTGAAGTTTGACAAAAAAAAAAGACTATCAACAACTACCCTACCCTTCCGTTCCAAGGAAACTATCAACCTATGATTGAAATAGAGTAGGACTTCCTGCTCATATTTTTTAAAATTTGGATGTATCCATTCACTATTTACTATGTAGATACATCCGATTTATATAAATCTAAGACATCCATTTTGGGATGAAGTGAGTACATATCATATGAAAATATATATAGTTCATGATGTATCAAACAATATTAATTTCGTATTATGCATGTTAATGTTTTTTTTTTCAAAAAACTTAATCAAACTTAACATAGTTTGACTTTAAAATACGCTTTATTTATTAAAAGGGAGATAGATTAGTACTCCCTCCATCCCATCAAAAAATGTCTCATGTTTGTCAAATTTTGAATGTATCTAGACACTAGGTAGATATATTCAAATTTTAACAAAGTTGAGACACTTTTGGTGGGATAGAGGGAGTACATTTAATTCTTAGTTGTGGTGCGTGTGGGAAAAAATATGTAAGCAAAATGGTACTCCCTTTAATAGAGTGACATTTTAAGCCGAGCATCTAGTGATGGCCCTACTCTCCTTTACCTACAGCTAGGATTGGTCTACCTCCGAACTAGCTGCCGTCATCGTCATGGTTTTTTTGAAAGCCACCACAACATCTTTATTAATTATCGAATAAATTTACATCGTTTGCCAAGTGGCCAGTAAGAAAATAGGCGGATCCTCATCCTTTTTCTCCTTATTATAAGCCTATGCAAGCGCTTTGTGCTATACATGGCCTAAGTTGAATTTTTAGGGTTGGATGAATAAGCTGATGGGCCGGGTGGAATGGTACGAGTTGTTTGGCAAGATGGATATATAGTTCGATTTGGGCCAATTGGCCAGTTTGAAGTGTCGGGCTAAGATGGACCTGCCTGTCAACCCAAGTTGTCCAATCCGTAGTTCTGGTCTTTAGTCCTGGCCCATGGGCTGCTATGCGGCTAATGTACGCTGAAACATAAAAATAAGAGAGGTGCAGTAGTTCAGTGCCGCTGATGGACAGAAAAACGAGTCCATCAATCTTTCAGATCTCCTCTGCTATTGTAGTGGCCACTACTGTGGTACAATGCTATTTTGACAATAGAACAATTTGCTGGGAGCGAAATGAAGGAATGGAAGGGTCAAGAATACTGCAGGAGACCATCAAAAAAGAATACTGCAGGTGCTCCTGTGCAAATCATATTCAACTAGTTGACATGGGTATCGATCCAACGCTCACCCAATTCAACCCTTCATCAAATTTGATTTGACAACGTACAAGAATGAAGGTTATGTAATCACTTCCTTTCTACAGGAAGAAGGATATCTCCGGGGGTTGCATAAACGAGAAGATGTCCTCGCCGAACACCCCGTGCAGCGATTCCAGGAGATGTCCCGTGTGTTGGTCCTCCTTCCAAGCCTGCCTCAGCACTGCAGACGCTCTTTGCGCGTGGTGGTTGCCTCCCTGGTCTCTCTGGATCCCGCCTGCTGCTGCTATGCCGTCTGCCATTTGTCCAGAGGATGATGCTTGCATCATGCTGGGGTTGGGTAGCTGCGCAGAGAATCCACCCATGCATCCTGGCATATTTCCTGCCACTGGAGCTGCTGAACCCATGAAATTCTTCGACGCATCTGATGCCATCTTCTTCAGAGGTGGCTGCGATGCGGAGAGATCTGTACTAGACTTGTTTTTATCTGAAATTTGCACAAGTAGAAGCCATTAATTATAATGATTTCAACCTTTTACATCCGAGATGAAAGGGCATAGAAATCACACGAACCGAAGACTACACCGTATGAGGCGAAATTTATTGGATTTATTGCCAAGTGGTACATCTATGGTAAATACAATGAGCACTTACTTGGGTTATTAGTTGCAACTATTTTATTGCTCCTCAAAGGTGGCTGAGACGGCGTAGAGAGCAAGCCAGGAAATAACTTGAGCCGCTCATACAAGCATTTGCCTGCAGCACACTGAAAGAATGGATCCAGCAGTAAGCAACAAAAATAGCAATCGCCAGGTGCACCATAAGGCAGCATATATATACATTCATAAGAAATTCAAAAACCTGGTGCTGGGCACAGTCAATAAAAAATATATCTTTCTTTACTAGCCCACGTGTACTGATTCTGAGTATAACTTAGAACCCTATATCCATTCAGTTGCTACTCCTAAAGAAATCTGACAAAAGGACCTCACATGTTAATTGGCTGGTGGACTATGCCTTCTACACTTCTCCATCTGCCTAGCACCCACCACATTGAGTACTCAAATGGCTGCACATCCATATGTGGATCGGTGCAAAAAAAAAACGAAATACATTTCTGAAATGTACTCTATTGGTTCAGAACTATGAAACTAACCAGCAGGGCACTGTAAACATGCCATGCTTCCTTTCTTTTCATTTCATTTGTCTGTTTCTCAAGTTGCAATTCAGGATCCAAAAGTTGCATGTTTGTCTCGAGCTTGGGCAATCAACAAGAAATTGCCAGCGAATATTTCAGTATTCATCTAAAGTCTAACCTACTGAAGATTGAACAGGACCTACCGCACTGGCCCCCAATGCAGATATTCCTTGAACAGCACCATAATGTTGTGTCAATGCTTTATGAGGATCACAAAATGCACGGATCAATACCTCTGTTAAGGATTTGGTGATTGCGATACACATGGCCATATCTACACTAAATCATTATGAATCAGTTAAGAGGTACAGAAAATGCCCCAATGTTAAAGCGAGTAGAACTTTTGCCTACAGAGCCTACGCAAATATGTGAACAGTTGATTTAGAGAAATTTCCGTAATGACTACAACCGCAGCCCTCTGTAGTGGAATTATGTGCAATGCAGAAGTGGTACAATTTTTTAAGTAGGAAATTAACAAACAGCAACTGTTATTGTCTGTTTGAAGATGACACGAACCTAAGATGGCCCGATGAACAAGGAATACAGAGGACTAATACAGAATGGAGATATAACCTCTACTGACTTACCACCAAGTTGGCGCTCATCCTTAACTTGTTACAAAAAATACTATAGCATACTTCATAAAGCGTACGCAATTTGGTGAAAGGAACTATATTGAATTTGTATGAATGGTTCTAAAGATCATAGTCCGGTAGATGTAACTAAATAACTTACAAAAGTTGCTTCATTCTAAATAATCACATTTGAACCTATTACAGAGTATAACAATTGTTCATCGTTATACTTATAATCTTGAAATCTCAGTATACACTCACCTCCGACTCCGACATACTGAAGCAACCACATTGGCAGAGAAATCGCGAAGCTCCCAATGATTGTCTGAAAGCCTATGCCCTAGCCTTTTCGAAACGATGCAAGTGACTATTGATGGCATCAACTGATACAAGTGGCAATGAAAACAAGCATTGCTTTTTAGAATATGCTGAAAACGGAATGATGCAATGCTTTAGTGGAACAAATGGCAGGAAAACATATCAAACTTGACGGTCAACCACTTACATATGGTTCAATATGAATATGTGGATTGCGGAGAAGGCTTTGGGCAACACGCATGAGAGCAAATAGAACATGAAGGTTGGCCAAACTCCTGGTAACCTGAAATTTATACAAATGTGCAGTTAATGGTAATGCCAGTTCAGCCATGTCGCTAAGAAAGTAAGATCGCAACCTCATCCGCAATGAAGTACGGAAAGTAAGGAACCAGCAGATGAAGGCCTGAGTCTTTTGACAAGCTCACTAATGCTTCTCTAAATAATGGGCTGTTTGATCTACTCATAGTAAGCTCCGCTATTTTATCAAAGTACATCTGCAAAATCAAAAAGGGAAAAGGAATGTAAATTTCTCATAAAGATCTAAATCAATAGACAGATTACAGGTATATACATATCATAAACGTAATACCTAGAGCTCTCTAGATAATATGTGCTTAACAGGAAGCTTGATGTCAACTGGTACTCCTGGTAGTCCACCATCCTTCAGATGCGCGGTACTTCTATTTTCCATTGATGATGAAATGGATGAGGCAAAATTCTAGTTGTCAAAGAAAACGAAAATCTACAAGAGGTACAGGTTTAAATAATAAATAATAACGGAATAAGACAAAGCTATAAACAAATAATGGACATAAGGACTCTTCATACATGCACCTGTTAGTGTCGTGGATCAACTAGTGTAGATCTAATGTCGGGGTACTGACTCTATGCATGTATGTGTACAAGCGAGAGAGAGAGAGAGAGAGAGGGAGGGGGTTACCTTCTCCCTGCGAGGAGGAACCTGACGGCGTCAACATGGTGGCGACGGCGGCACGTGGGTGAGCGAGAGGGGTGGCGGTGGAGCTTCCGGTCGGCACTGCGCAAAATCCTAATCACTGGGTGATGTGTCGGTGGGGCGTGCGGCACTAATGGCAACCTCGTCTCGAGTGCCACCGGCCCCCACCTCTCTATATAGCGCAGGCGACAGGGGGCCACCAACCAGATGTGGTTGGGCGCACCCGATCAGGGCGCATCGGTCATCCCTTGACCGATGCGCCCTGATTGGGGTCGCCCAACCACATCTGGTTGGTGGGCCCCTGTCGACTGCGCTATATAGAGAGGTGGGGGCCCGTGGCACTCGACACGAGGTTGCCCTGAGTGCCGCACGCCTCACTGACACACCACCCACAGATTAGGGTTTTGCGCAGTGTTGACGGGAAGCTCCACCGCCACCCCTGTCGCTCACCCACGCGCCGATGTCGCCACCATGTCGACGCCGTCAGGTTCCTCCTCGCAGGGAGAAGGTAACCCTCTCTCTCTCGACCCCTCTCGCTCGTACACTGTACATGCATAGAGTCAGTACCCCGGCATTAGATCTACACTAGTTGATCCACAACACTAACATTGGTATCGGATCCTACTAGTTGAGTAGATCTTTTGTTTCGGGGAAAGAGATAAAAAAGAAACAGCAAAACCCTAGTTTAGGGCTCACCAGAAAAGGAGCACTGCCGCAAGGCCGCGCCGTTCCCTCTCGATCCCGATGCGCATCGGCAAGGCATCGGGAAGAAGAACAACACCCTTACGGGGCAAAGGGCTTACCGGACGCTGATGCGGCTGCTGCTGCTCGTCGCCGGAAAAGGGCGCCGCCGCTAAGCCAGTTGACGGCGGCGCGTTCACCCTCGAGGTGCTCGTGCACGCCGCCAACGGGGCCAGAGGGGCGCCGTTGCTGCTTCTCCTCGCCGTCGTTGGTGTATGGTGGATGGGAAGGGAGGGAGGAGAGATCCTCGTCGCCAGCATGCTGCAGCACCGCGCGTGCGGGAGCCGCCGTCTTCGAGCCGCCGCCGGAGAGTGCAGAGAGCCGGTGCCGGGGGAAATGGCACTAGGGTTAGGTAGGTTCAGCCGGGTTTTTTTTTGTACGGGGCGAAAGGCGCGCGTTACCGTCCGATCAGATCGGACGGCTGGCGTCGCTCCCGCGTAAGGGATCCGGTGTGGGCCTCAGGCAGGCCACAAGCCGTGTTTTTTGGGCCGAGCTAACAGGCCAAACCCTGACGCGCCTAGCGGCGCGCAAAGTTTCGGCGCTCGCGTGGGCTGTGGGCCACGCAGTGTTAATTGGGCCATTCACAGTTTTCTGTTTAATTAAATCCAGAGGCATTTTTAGGCATTTTTTGGCTGTTTTTTGCCAATTTTTGTCTAGATTTTTCCTAGGACCAACAAAATATTTGTTCAGGAATGCCTCTAAAAAAGTTTAAAGTTTAAAGTTTGAATTTAAAGTTTCCGCTGCAAATAATTAAAAGATGCATTTTCAATTGAATAAATGAAAAAGTGATGATTAAAATTTAAAAGTTGACTAAAAGTAATTGTTGAAACAATTATGATTCTGTCTAACGTTATTAATGGCATGATCATGTTTTGCTGCAACGATATGTGCATTTATCTTTATTTTCTGCCAAACGGTGATATAGTTTTAATTGCATTAACTGTTGCATGTCTTAATTCGGACCAACGTTGGATTATAATATGCAATTTTTTACTGTTCTCACTTCATAGTGGTTCTCAGGCGGGTACTACTTGATGAGCTACATCAAGGATGTTCCAACCCTCACAGGTGATAACTAGACTGAGTGGAGGAAGAAGGTGGATTTTGCCTTCGTTTTCGCTGAGGAAGAATATCATTTTTAACAAGTCTTTCTATTCTCCCCTCGAAATCGAAATATGGCCTAAGCGACATGTTCATAATTTCAATGATTCGTCGGTTCTTTTTCTATTCTTTTTTTCTTTTTCCGACGTGAATACTTGCCCATTCACTTTACACACAGACGGTACTTTTTCACGCAAAGATAATAAATAAAGCTCATCGTGGAGTAAAGCAACACCCACATAAGTATTATTACACCATATGGCACACTTGCCACGTCCAAAATAACACTGATAACTGTCTTTGTCCAAACGTGAAACAATCAAGTTTCTGGGTAAAGAAGGAACAAATAAAATATTTTAAAGCAGAATAGTTAAGCCATTAGCTAACTCCAAAAGGTCAACTTCTGTTTGAACTCCATTCGCGACTTCAATGCATCTTTCGCTTCTTTGCGTAGTCCGCGTCGAATGGAATCCATGTAAAGAATTTGCAACATGAACAGTTGCACCTGAGTCAATCCACCAAGTAGATTTCGAAAACAGTGTATACAAGGATTCATTTACAAAGGAAACTATTGATACCTTTCTTTGCCATTAGAAACTATAGCCAATCAGGACAATCTTTCTTATAGTGTACAGTCTTCTTGCAGTGAAGACACTGATCTTTGTCCACTGGGATTGGCTTCGGTACTGATGATGATGCTGCATTTGACCTTTCCATATGGTTTGGAAGGAGAGCCATTGTTGCTTTGTGTGAAGTTCCTTTTCTTGTTGTCTTTCACATAGTTCAGAGAACCTCCATTATGTGATTTGAGCCTATCCTCCTCTTGCACACACATGGCTATAGTATTCTATGTCCCACTTTTCAGGAGACATTGTCAATTACAACATGTCTCCTGAAAAGTGGGACATATAAAAGACTATAGCCATGTGTGTGCAAGAGGAGGATAGGCTCAAAGCACAAAATGGAGGTTCTCTAAACTATGTAAAGGACAACAAGAAAAGGAACTTCACACAAAGCAACAATGACTCTCCTTCCAAGCCATATGGAAAAGGTCAAATGCAACATCAGCATCAGTACCAGAACAAGACAATCCACTGCAAGAAAAACTGGACACTACAAGAAAGATTGTCCTGATTGGATAAAGTCTCTAATGGCAAACAAAGGTATCAATATAGTTTCCTTTGTAAATGAATCCTTGTATACACAGTTTTCGAAATCTACTTAGATTGACCTAGGTGCAACTGTTCATGTTACAAACTCTTTACATGGATTACATTCGACGCGGAATACGCAAAGAAGCGAAAGATGCACTGAAGTCGCAAATGGAGTTCAAGCAGATGCACTGAAGTCGCAAATGGAGTTCAAGCAGAAGTTGAAGCTGATGGCACGTCATTTTAGAGTTAGCTGATGGCTTAACTATTTTGCTTAAAGATGTTTTATTTGTTCCTTCTTTACCCAGAAACTTGATTAGTGTTTCACGTTTAGACAAAGACAGTTATCAATGTTATTTTGGATATGGCAAGTGTGCCATATGGTGTAATAATACTTATGTGGGTGTTGCTTTACTCCACGATGAGCTTTATTTATTATCCTTGCGTGAAAAAGTGTTGTCTGTGTGTAAAGTGAATGAGCAAGTATCCGCGTCGGAAAAAGAACAAAAGAAAAGAAAAAGAACTCATGAATCATCGAAATTATGGCACTGGCACTTAGGCAATATTTCGAAGGGGAATAGAAAGACTTGTTAAAAATGATATTCTTCCTCCATTAGAATTCTCAGACATAGAACAATGCATAGATTGCATTAAAGAAAAATTTGTAAAACAAATTAAAAGAAGCACCGCAACACTAGAAATAATTCACACCGATATATGTGGACCATTTACTGTGAAAAGTGTGGATGGCTATGATTCGTTCATAACATTCACAGATGATTACTCTCGATATGGTTATATTTATCCAATCAAAGAAAGAATAGAAGCGTTGGATAAATTTAAAATAGTCAAAGCTGAAGTTGAAAATCAGCATGATAAAAGAATAAAAATAGTAAGGTCTGATCGTGGAGGGGAGTACTACGATCGACATACTCCATATGGCCAAGTCCCTAAACCTTTTGCAAGGTTCTTCCAGGAGACTGGTATAGTAGCCCAGTATTCTATGCCGGGCGAACCTCAGCAGAATGGAGTAGCTGAAAGACGTAACCGTACCCTTATGGATATGGTGCGCAATATGATTGCACCCTACCATTGGGATTGTGGAATGAGGCGTTAAAACCCGATATTCGCATTCTAAACAGAGTACCAAGCAAGTCGGCACCCAAAACACCGTGTGAGCTATAGACAGGGAGAGTGCCTTCTCTAAACCACCTGAAAGTGTGGGGGAGCCCTGCCCAGGCCAAAGTATTTAATCCAAATATTGCAAAGTTACATACCAAAACAGTTAGATGTCATTTTATTGGCTATCCTGAAAAGTCAAAAGGTTATCGTTTCTACTGTTCAGATAAATACACAAAGTTTGTAGAAACAAGACATGATGTCTTCTTAGAGGATGACATGATGAGGGGGAGCATGGTAGCTCAAAAAATTGATCTTGAGGAGAAGAGGGTGCATGCACCTAATCCGATGACTCAGGAGCCTTTTTTACACTACCATGTGCACCTGCACAGATAATCCCTGCGGTTGTGGTGCAAGCGCCTGTTGTGACTCCACCCATAACAACGATGAGTGAAAATTCGGAACCTGTCCGTCAGGAGCCGAATGAACCATTTGTTGAGCATGAGAGGGAGCAACAACAGCCACCTCCAGAAGCTGAGCCGAATGCTCCAGAGAGAATGAGACCCTTACAAGGTCTACAAGAGCTAGAAAATCAGCCATTTCGACTGATTACAAAGTTTATAATACAGAAGTAGTTCATATGGAAGGTGATCCCACTTCATATGAAGAAGCCATGAGAAGCCCTAACTCGTCAAAGTGGGTAGAGGCTGCAAATGGGTCTACAAAATCAAATATGACTCCAATAGGAACGTAGAAAAGTACAAAGCACGACTTGTGGCAAAAGGATTTACACAAGGAGAAGGGACAGATTACAATGAGACATTTTCTCCAGTCTCATGTAAGGATTCCTTCAGAATCATAATGGTGCTAGTTGCACATTTTGATTTAGAGCTACATCAGATGGATGTAAAGACGACATTTCTAAACGAGGATTTAGAAGAAAATGTCTACATGAAACAACCCAAAGGTTTTATCATGGAGGGCAAGGAAGAAATGTGATGCCGCCTAAAGAAATCAATTTATGGATTAAAGCAAGCCTCCAAACAGTGGTATCTAAAGTTTAATGAGACAATTAAGAGATTTGGACAACTGCGTTTATGCAAAGTTTAGGAAAGGGGAATACATTTTCCTAATCTTGTACGTGGATGATATCTTGCTTGCTAGTAGTGATGTTAGTCTACTACAAGAGACAAAGAAGTTCTTGTCCTCAAACTTTGATATGAAAGACCTTGGTGAAGCATCCTATGTTTTGGGCATAGAAATTCGCCGAGATAGGAAAAATGGAGTACTAGGACTATCGCAAAAGACTTATTTCGAAAATATTCTAACTAAGTATAATATGCATAAGAGCAATGTAACACCTACCCCTATAGTCAAGGGTGTCAGTTTTGGGAAATTTCAATGTCCCCAGAACCAATACAGGCTCGATCAAATGAAAGCGGTTCCATATGCTTCGGCCATTGAAAGCCTACAGTGTGCACTCGCCCTGACTTAGCTTTTATCACCGAGATACTCGGTAGATATCAACAAAATCTAGGTATATAACACTGGAAAATGGTAAAGAAAGAAGGCATTGCGTTATGTGAAAGGCACAAAGAACTATATGCTAACATACAGAAGATCTGATTCCCTAGAAATAAGAGGGTATTCAGATGCAGATTTTGCGGGAGATAAAGATTATAGAAAATCCACATCTGGATATGTATTCACTCTCGCAGAGGAGCTATTTCATCGGCACTGCGCAAAACCCTAATCGGTGGGTGATGTGTCGGTGGGGCATGCGGCACTCAGGGCAACCTCGTGTCGAGTTCCACCGGCCCCCACCTCTCTATATAGCGCAGGCGATAGGGGCCCACCAACCAGATGTGGTTGGGCGCCCCCGATCAGGGCGCATCAGGCAAGGGATCGTGCCAGAGCCGTTGGGCTCTGGTGCGGTGGAGATCATCCTAACAGCACCCCCCCAACTAGTGCCGACATCTAACACGCCCCTGGACTCTAAAAGCCACACCACAACCTCAACTGCCAATACAAAACAAAGTACCCCGTAGATATTACATTCAGGTTTTGCGCCAACATGGTGCCTACAATTGAGCCACACCACAACCTCAACTGCCAAAACCAGACAAACTACCCAGTACACATTACATTCAGGTTTTTTCGCAGACATGGTTGCCTACATACACCTTGAGCTCCTCTGCACCCGATGCTAGAAGTAGCAAAGTGTTCTTTAACCTGCTCAGCAGGAATCTCAACAACACGGTTTTGCCCCATGTTAGCATTCTGCATTTGTTGTTACATAAGACCGGCATGTTAAGTCGATGTGGCGCAACATATGTAGAGATTGGAGGATGACGTCGACGATCATATCCATCTTTCTCTTCATCATTTGTTCTAATCCCCACCATCGTCCTAATAATTTCAAGCCTCAATCATCACCTCACATGTTGCCCAACGGACATGCATCAGAATAAGAGGGTCTAAAGTTTCAGAAAGGGGTAATCTTGACAAATTTTCACTGATGGGGTAATTAATGTCAGTAATGCGCAACTAGAGGGTAAAAACTGGAATTCAATCTTGTATTTTTAGGGAAAAATGGTTGCTAAAAGACAGGGCCTGATTATGTCTTTGCTACCATTACAATTTTGAGTCCCATTTCCTAAAACACATTACGAGGCAGAAAAAGGAAAGCTACAACATGATGAAGGATTCAACCCAATTGGAATTAATTTTATATCCCCATCGTCTTCCCGACGAGAGAGTTTGGGTCCTCATCGCACATCCTACGACCGCCCTAGGTTCATGGCCACCGTCACCGTCCCTGATACGCCGCGAGCTCCGCCACGTGCAGTATCCCAAGCGTGAGGCCCATTTGAGCACATCCCAGTTGTGGCCTCCGGTCTCAGCAACCAGCACGACTATGGCCGTAGCTGGCGCGTGCTGCCTGTCCGGCGCTTGCGAGGCTGCGACCGCCGCCCCATCTTTTGTTTGGTTGTTGCTGTGTATTCTCATCCGCACGAGTTTCTTCTCTCCCTCTCTCTCCCCCTCTCTCTCTCCCTCCCTCCCTCCCTCCCTCGCTCTCGCTCTCTCTCTCTCTCTCTCCCTCTCTCTCTCTCTCTCCCTCTCTCTCTCCCTCTCTCGCTCTCTGATACGTCCAAAACGTATCTACTTTCCCGAACACTTTTGCTATTGTTTGGCCTCTAATTTGTGTATTTTGGATGCAACTAACACGGACTAACGCTGTTTTCAGCGGAACTGCTCTGGTGTCTCGTTTTTGTGCAGAAATCCAACTTTCGGGAAAAACCTCGGAATTTATGCAGAAGGCCCTATTTTCCCGGGAAACTAACGGAGCCGGAAGGGCAATTGAAGTGGAGGCCGAGGGCCCCACACCATAGGGCGGCGCGGCCCGGGGGGGCCGCGCGGCCCTGTGGTGTGGCCCCCTCGGCCGGCCTCCGACGCCCTCCTTCGGACTACTTATTCGCCTCGACCTAAAAACGCCGAGAGAGAAGTCGAAGTCGCCAGAAACCCTCCAGAACGCCGCCACATCGCGAAACTCCGTCGCGGGAGCCGAGAGTCTCCGTTACGGCACTCCGCCGGGACGGGGAATTGGAGGAGATCATCACCGCCATCACCGCCAACGCCTCTACATCAACCAGCCATGTTTCCCCCATCCATGTGTGAGTAATTCCCCCGCTGTAGGTGAAGGGGATGGTAGGGATTGGATGAGATTGGTCATGTAATAGCATAAGATTGTTAGGGCATAGTGCCTAGTGTCCGTAGATGGTACTTTTATGATATTGTTGCAACTTGTTATGCTTAATGCTTGTCACTAGGGCCCGAGTGCCATGATCTCAGATCTGAACATGTTATTGTTTCATCATGATATTCATTGTTTATGGTCTTACCTATAAGTTGTATACACATGTCGTTGTCCGGAACCGATGGCCCCGAAGTGACGAAATCGGGACAACCGGAGGGAATGGTAGTGATGTGAGGATCACATGTGTTCACGGAGTGTTAATGCTTTGCTCCGGTACTCTATTAAAAGGAGTACCTTAATATCCGATAGTTTCCCTTGAGGCCGGCTGCCACCGGCTGGTAGGACAAAAGATGTTGTGCAAGTTTCTCATTGCGAGCACGTACGACTATAATTGGAACACATGCCTATTGATTGATTAGTACTTGGACACCGTTTTATTATTATCCGCAAATGCCACTGCTATGATTGTTACATGAGTTTCTCTCATCCATGCAACGCCCGTCATCCGTCCCCGTGCCTACGAGTATTTTAATCCTGCTTGTTTACTATAATCACTCTTGCTTGTCTTTGTTACTCTGCTGCTTGTTATTTCACTACTGCTACTTGCTATAAAGCTGTTACTACTTGATAAACTCTTGCGAGCAAGTCTGTTTCCAGTGCAAGCTGAATTGACAACTCCGTTGTTAAGGCTTCCAAGTGTTCTTTGTCTCCCCTTGTGTCGAATCAATAAATTGGGTAATACTTCCCTCGAAGACTCATTGCGATCCCCTATACTTGTGGGTCATCAAGACTATTTTACGGCGCCGTTGCCGGGGAGCATAGCTTTATTTGGAAGTTCACTTGGATTAATATTGTTCGCTGCAAATTCTCCATCATGGGTAAACCTCGCGATACTAAGATCGCCATATTACCATCCACTACAAGAAAAGGTACAATTACGAGTACCTCCGCTACACTTGATTCACCATACTGTGATTGATAAACTTGTTTCACCGCCACATGCTTCGCATGCGGGTACATCTGCTGAATCTGAACACTCTCATAATATTGATAATGTTTCTGCTGTGCTTGATGATAGTGGTTCATTGGGATCTTTTCTAGATGCTACAATTGCTAAATCTAGACAAATTGAAAATACTGAAACTCCTAATGCTACTACACCTGTTAGTTCACCTGAACTTGATTATTTTAGTGATGATCTTGAGGAAGATTATGTGGAGCTTGATGATGATTTTATTGAAAAATGCAATGCTACTACTGATGCAAGAAAAATTAAAAAGTTGCTTGCGAGAACACGCTTGTTAGATATAAAGCTGTCTCCCGATCCTAAATTTGCCACATCTCCTATAAACATTAGGGATAAAGATTATGATTTTTCTCTTGATCTATCTCATATAGCTATTGTTGAGAAAACACCTTTTTGTGGTACTGAAAAAGAAAGTCTTTGTTGAACACATGGTGAGTTATCTACTTTGAGTAGCTTGTTTTACGATGATGTTAAGAAGCGTACTTACTTTGTTGCTAAAATATTTCCATTCTCATTGAAGGATGACGCTAAAACTTGGTATAATAATTTGCCACCTAATTCTATTAAAAGTCCGAAAGAATTGCTTGATGTTTTCTTCCGCAAATACTTTCCTGCTAGTGCTCAACATGCTTGCTTTGCGAGAGAGTTTATAATTTTGATCGGGGAGATGAGGAGAAATTGCACGAGGCTTGGGCGAGATTTTGCTCTCTTATTAGAGCTTTGCTGACCATGATTTAGAAAAGCATGATTTACTTGATATATTTTATAGTGGACTAACCATTGAGTCTAGGGCATACCTGGATAGTTGTCTTGGTTGTGTTTTCGGGAAAAGAACTCCAGGACGTATGTTGAAGAATTATTGGCTAAAATAGGCCGGAATTATGATGATTGGAATACGCCTGAACCAACTCCAACGCCAATAGTGAAGAAGAGGGGTTTAATTAAATTGAATGATGAAGATATGAGGGAAGCCAAGAAGTCTCTCAAGGAGAAAGGTATTAAATATGAAGATGTGAAGAATCTACCTCCTATAGAAGATATATGTGAGATAATTCCCCCTTCATCCATGATTGAGGTAAACTCCCTTCAACGCTTTACTAGGGAAGATATTCCGTATTCAAAACCTTCTGCACAATGCTTAGATGAGTTTGATAATTATATTGTTAAGCAAGAAAATTTTAATATGAGAGTAGAGAATCATTTAATGGAAAATTCTCAAGCTATTAGTCAATTGCATGATATTGTGGAGAGAACCTCCAATGATGTTAAGATGCTTGTCAAACATTTTCAAATGATTCAGACTCAAATTGATCAACTCACTAAAGTGCAAAATGACTTGTTAGGGAATAATTCTAAAGAGAAACATGCTTATGAAGTAACAACTAGAGGTGGTGTCTCTACCCGGGATCCTCTATATCCTGAAGGGCATCCCAAAAGAATTGAACAAGATTCTCAACGCATTGAACCTAGTGCTCATTCTAAGAAGAAAAAGAAAAAGAAACATAAAAATGTTGTAGAATCCTACTGAACACTGTTAATGATCCTAATAGTATTTCTATTTCGATGCTGAAGCGAAAGTGGTAATGAACATGATAATGATAAAGATAATGATAAGAATGATACTTCTGATAAAGAAGAGGTTGAAGAAGAACCTGAAAAGCATGCTAAAAATAAAAAGTATACTAAAGAAGATTTTATTGCTGAGAAACATGGTAATGAAAGAGAACCTTGGGTGCAAAAGCCAATGCCTTTTCCTGCTAAGAAACTAAAATCAAAGGAAGAAGAACACTATAATAAATTCTGCGATTGGATGAAACCTTTATTCTTGCAAATCCCTTTAAGCGATGCTATTAAATTGCCTCCTTATTCAAAGTATATGAAAGATATTGTTACTAACAAAAGGAAAATCCCCAATGAGGAAATTTCCACTATGCTTGCTAATTACTCTTTCAATGGCAAAATTCCAAAGAAGTTGGGCGACCCGGGTATACCTACTATTCCTTGTTCTATTAAGAATAATTATGTTAAAACTGCTCTATGTGACTTGGGAGCCGGTGTTAGTGTTATGCCTTTTTCTCTTTATAAGAGACTTTACTTAGATAAGTTGATACCTACTTGATATATCTTTGCAAATGGCTGATAAATCTCTTGCTATTCCTGTTGGTATATGTGAGAATGTTCTGTTCAAGTTACTACTAAGCTGCTTGATATTAAGCTGATTTTGTTGTATTGGAAATGCTGAAGATGATAATATGTCTATTATTCTTGGGAGACCTTTTCTTAACACCGCGAGGGCTGTTATTGATTGCAACAAAGGAAAGGTTACTTTCAATGTTGATGATAGGGAACATACCGTTTATTTCCCCAAGAGGATTGAAAAAGCGTGTGGAGTTAATACTATTTCTAATGTGAGAACTATCAAAGTGGGAACCATCGATTGTCCCATATATGAGCCTAAAGAAGAATATCAAACTCTTGTTATTGGATCCATATCAATACAATTCAAGGTAACATGATTGATTTGAGGTTTATTTCTTCATATGCTATGTAAAATTTATTTGGTGGCAAGACTTGATCAACCTTGTTAACAAATACTTTTTATATGCATAGAGGAGGTAAACAACATATCTTTCTTCCTCCACTTGCTTTAGTTGCTGTAGCACTTTTAATTTGCAAAGTTTCTTAGTTGATTTGAAGATTTCAAAAATTTTCCTGGCCGGTAATAATAAACTTAATACCCGGAAAATGTGCATTTTTCAAAGTTTTCAAAAATTCACGAAAATTATACCGTTGGTCCTATTTTTCGACGAGGCACATGGGAGCACCGAGAGGATGACCTGTGGGGCACCGGAGGGCGCCACACCAGCGGCCGGCGCGGCCAAGGAGGTGGCCGCGCCACCATGTGGTGTGGGCTCCCCTCTGCCCCACTTTGTCATCTCTTTCTCCCGGCACCTTCTCTCTCCCGAAAAAACTCGTACCAAGTTCATCTCTCTCGCGTTTTTGCTCCGGAGCTCCAGATTTCTCGATCTCTTTGCTCAGCCCAGTTACTGTCGAAATTTGGCACATTTGCTCTTCGGTATGTGACTCCTCCACCCATCCAAGTAGAATTTCGTTTGGTTGAGTATATCTTGAATATTTTGCTGCTGTAGGTAACATGTTTAGTGAGCTAGCATGCTTGTTCTAAGTGGTAGAAACTAGTTTTGATGCATGATTAGTACTCTAGCAAGTTCCTATGGTAGTTTCCCTCAATTATATGTCACCAAATCAAATTTTTATGTCATTTGTTGAAAATTTCAGAGAAGCTATGAAGAAGTTTAGCTTTGGAGAGTTGTTCAAGAAGGGGACAACCAGCACCGGGAGGCCTTCTAGGGCCGCCACCCGGATTAGGCAATCATACAATGAAGACATCCTCGCGCCTAGCTTCGCGCTGAAGAGGACAACGGTCCTCCTAATGCTTCTACTTTTCCATGTTATGATTTTCTAAGGAATGCGGGGATGCTTGGAGGATTTCTTAACCCTTGTCAACGGGGCAGGGTTAACCACTTATATGGGCGATGAAAGGGAGCAATACTACTTGCTCACCAAAATTTTCGTCGAGAGTTTCCGGTTCGACAACAAACACTATGAGCCAACGGTTGCATTCGGGATTTATGGTAATACTTGTGACTATGCCATTGAAGGATTTTTGTTGTGCCTTGGATATTGCCCCTGTAGGTACAGCAAGTAGGATTGATGACAACCCCGGGACTTGCTGGAGCTCTCCGAGGGATCACCGATGATGAGCTGTCGCACCATTCGGCGGGGCAAGATAAGGAACATCCAACTTCCCGCCATTAAGTATTTTGCATACTACATTGCTACTAGCATTCTTGGTAGGGAGAACACTAGTAATATCTCTAGCTACCATCTTGCTTTTCTGAATATTGCACTTACTTGGTCAAACCTCCTATCACCTCGGTGCTCTTATTGCTCGCCGCTGACTACCGGGGGGCCTATTTTTGGAGGAACCATTGCCTTGCGTGTTTTAACATTTCTTAATCTTCCTATTGATCCTAATGATGTGCCATTGGCCCCTAGGAGACTCGATATTACTGCTATGAAGAGTCATCATTTTGTTACAACTGACTCTACTTTAGATAATATGGTTTATAGAATGTTGTTTTCTGACGGGGAGGAGAAGGAAATCCCTCTTCCCCAACCAGGTTTGCTCAGTATTGACAGGCAATCATGGTCGTGCACTAAGGAGGAGGTGGATGAACATATGAAGATACAAGAGTTCCACCAGCAACATGACTCCGAGGACGTCGGGACCTCCTACGACCACACCGTCACATATCCGGGTGCTTCTTCTAGCACATACCCGGAATACGACCCATCTTCATATTACGGAGATACTACTTCATGGGATCGATGGGATTGAACTCCACTTAGGCCAAAAGCCTAAGCTTGGGGGAGGTATACCGGCATCACTCATTCTTTGCATATTATGGTTGCTGGATACTTGCACATACTTGCTTTGTTCGTTTGAGTGGTTTTCTAATGAGAGGAAGATGATATTTGGGGAAGTGCTGCCTGAAAACAGATTCTGGAACGTTACCGTAAAAATTCTCAAAAATAGCCAGAGCGTCATTTTGAGCTGCAAATTTTTGTGCAGGTTCCCCAGGTTGTTATCTAACTTTCATTAGTTGAACACTTTTTGAACTGAGCAACGTAAGATTTTTGTAAAAATCGATTTCTGTACTGCTGTCAGGTTTTGGCAGATTTCTGCCATCTCGCTTTCTGTGTTTCTTTTAGTTTGCTATTTCTTGTTTTTGCTTTGTTCCTTTCCAAAACACAAAAAGACCAAAAATATTTCTGTTGTTTCTCTTCACCATTTGTTTGCTTTGGTTTCTTGCATTTGTTTCGCTTTATTTGCTATTGCTAGTTTGCTATAAGAAAACCCAAAAAGATTTTGCTTTGTTTGCTTGTTTCCTCTTGTTCTTATTTGCAATTTGAAAACACCAAAAATATTTGCTGTTCTTCTTTGGTTTGTAAAGTTCTTTATGAGTTCAATGGTCTTCGGTGGCTGGAGCGTGGTTTTCATTTCATATTATCCAAGCTACACAAGTGAAAAGGCAATAATGACGATCTACGACAATACTGATTGTGGTGAGAGGCTGGTATGAACTCTATTTGTTTTCATTTTTGTACATATACTCATCCATGTGAGCATGCTTAGTTGGTTCATGTGAGGTATATGTTATTTGAGAAAGTCTAGTAGTTTATGATCTCTCATGTTTAGCTCCAATCTATTAATATGAGTAGCATGTCATGGATGTTTGCTTGCATTGTTTTATTCATAAGTAAGTATGGCATTGTGGTATCCTCCTCTGAATAATTCATTTATATCGACTTGGCACATGCTCACGCATGCATATGACTGAACAAAAAGTCAATTAAGCCTCGATGATCTATATTGCTTCGAGTTCTTGTATCACTTTTATGCCTCTGTTAATTTATTTTGCCGCAAGCATGATTATGACGATTCTTGCTCTCTTGATTTGTCGCTCCCTAGTCTATTGCTAGCCTACACTTGTGCTGAGCGGGAACGCTGCTCGTGCCTCCAAACACATGAAAACCAAGTCATTCCGAGTGTCCACCATAAATACCTATGCATGGCATTTCAAACCATTCCAAGTAAATTCTCATGCGCTACCTTTAAAATCTTCAAAATGCTTCTTAATTTGTGTTAATGTTTCATAGCTCATGAGGAAGTATGTGGTGTTTAGCTTTCAACCTTGTCATTTACTTTTGACGGACTCTCATATGGAATAGTGGCACATCCGCTTATCCAATAATTTTGCAAAAAGAGCTGGCAATGGGATTCCCGGTCCCGAATTAATTAAACTTAAATAGACACTCCTCCATGGTTTGTGATTGTTGGACGGCACCCGAAGGATTCGGTTAGCCATGGCTTGTGTAAGCAAAGGTTGGGGGAGTGTCATCATCATAATAAAACTAAAATAAAAAGGCACTCCTTCATGGTATGAGATTGTTGGCGAGGCACCCGAGGATTCGGTTAGCCATGGTTTGTGCAAGAAAGGTTGGAAGGAGTGCCAAATAAATATGCAATAATTCATGGGAGCCGCTCTTGAAAGTCCGGTTGGCGAGGTAGTTAGTGTACCCATTACCATTCGTTGACAACAACAAACACCTCTCAAAATAATTTTACTCCTGATTTATAAAAATGAAAAGCTCTAGCGCATGTTAATCCCTGCTTCCCTCTGCGAAGGGTCAATCTTTTACTTTTATGTTGTGTCTCCATTATTTCTTTGAGTACTATCTTGAGAGCACAAGCTGTCATTCTTAGTACAATATGCTTGTCTCAAAATATGATTGATTGTGGTATAACTTTGATGCATTTATCTTTTGACAATCACTACTTCTAGTCTTTCTATGAACTCCAGAGGTGCCGGGCATTTATGTTTTGCCAATCAAATACGGGCAAGCGAGATACCACTTTATCATACTCTCTTATGAACATTGCAATCTTGCTTATGTACATGATTCTTGATGCTTATTATTAATTGTTGGTACCTCTCCATGATTGACATAGCTGTTAGATGATCTTATTTGCATGTGTCTCATTATGAACTGCTTAAGTATTAGCCATAACATGAGAATATATACATCATATGAGCAAATGTGTTCGTGAAAGTTCTTTTATCGCTCAGTTGTTAACTGAATTGCTTGAGGACAAGCAATAAGCTAAGCTTGGGGGAGTTGATACGTCCAAAACGTATCTACTTTCCCGAACACTTTTGCTATTGTTTGGCCTCTAATTTGTGTATTTTGGATGCAACTAACACGGACTAACGCTGTTTTCAGCGAAGCTGCTCACAGTGTCTCGTTTTTGTGCAGAAATCCAACTTTCGGGAAAAACCTCGGAATTTATGCGAAGGCCCTATTTTCCCGGGAAACTAACGGAGCCGGAAGGGCAATTGAAGTGGAGGCCGAGGGCCCCACACCATAGGGCGGCGCGGCCCGGGGGGGCCGCGCGGCCTGTGGTGTGGCCCCTCGGCCGGCCTCCGACGCCCTCCTTCGGACTACTTATTCGCCTCGACCTAAAAACGCCGGAGAGAAGTCGAAGTCGCCGGAAACCCTCCGAACGCCGCCACATCGCGAAACTCCGTCGCGGGAGCCGAAGTCTCCGTTCGGCACTCCGCCGGGACGGGGAGTTGGAGGAGATCATCACCGCCATCACCGCCAACGCCTCTACATCAACCAGCCATGTTTCCCCCATCCATGTGTGAGTAATTCCCCCGCTGTAGGTGAAGGGGATGGTAGGGATTGGATGAGATTGGTCATGTAATAGCATAAGATTGTTAGGGCATAGTGCCTAGTGTCCGTAGATGGTACTTTTATGATATTGTTGCAACTTGTTATGCTTAATGCTTGTCACTAGGGCCCGAGTGCCATGATCTCAGATCTGAACATGTTATTGTTTCATCATGATATTCATTGTTTATGGTCTTACCTATAAGTTGTATACACATGTCGTTGTCCGGAACCAATGGCCCCGAAGTGACAGAAATCGGGACAACCGGAGGGAATGGTAGTGATGTGAGGATCACATGTGTTCACGGAGTGTTAATGCTTTGCTCCGGTACTCTATTAAAAGGAGTACCTTAATATCCGATAGTTTCCCTTGAGGCCCGGCTGCCACCGGCTGGTAGGACAAAAGATGTTGTGCAAGTTTCTCATTGCGAGCACGCACGACTATAATTGGAACACATGCCTATTGATTGATTAGTACTTGGACACCGTTTTATTATTATACTGCAAATGCCACTGCTATGATTGTTACATGAGTTTCTCTCATCCATGCAACGCCCGTCATCCGTCCCCGTGCCTACGGTATTTTAATCCTGCTTGTTTACTATAATCACTACTGCTTGTCTTTGTTACTCTGCTGCTTGTTATTTCACTACTGCTACTTGCTATAAAGCTGTTACTCTTGATAAACTCTTGCGAGCAAGTACTGTTTCCAGTGCAAGCTGAATTGACAACTCCGTTGTTAAGGCTTCCAAGTGTTCTTTGTCTCCCCTTGTGTCGAATCAATAAATTGGGTAATACTTCCCTCGAAGACTGTTGCGATCCCCTATACTTGTGGGTCATCACTCTCGCTCTCTCTCTCTCTCTCACTTCTGAAGATGTAAAGAACTCAGAACTAGACATTATGAATAAATATAGGAGCTAACCATCAATAGGAGGATTCTCCAGAATTGCAGGTTGGACGCCCTTAATACTAGCCAGTGAGCTACAACTCCTGCGTCGAGAGGAGCTTTCGGTAGAGGAGCTTCAATAATCTGCATGACAGAGGGAGGGAGGGAGGGAGCGAGAGAGAGAGAGAGAGAGAGGGAGAGAGAGAGCTCTCTCTCTCCCTCTCTCTCTCTCTCTCTCGCTCCCTCTCTCCCTCTCTCGCTCTCGCTCTCTCTCTCTCTCACTTGTGAAGATGTAAAGAACTCATAACTAGACATTATGAATAAATATAGGAGCTAACCATCAATAGGAGGATTCTCCAGAATTGCAGGTTGGACGCCCTTAATACTAGCCAGTGAGCTACAACTCATGCGTCGAGAGGAGCTTTCGGTAGAGGAGCTTCAATAATCTGCATGACAGAAGTACAGCACCTCCAATTGATTATCAAAATAAAGTAGTCTAAATGTATTTGATTCATTCATCAATAATGCTCTTACCTCTTTGAAGTCTACCTCCCTGTCATCAAAATAGAAGAGGTCCATATGGCCCAGATCTCTCTTAAACCACAAGGGGTCATCAGAAGCAAATCCATATATAGGCTGAGTGTAAATCTAAAGCAACAAATCAGATGGCGTCAGTTAAGCTGTTTCAAAAATTCTATACGAATACTCATGCTCACGTACCACGATAATTTAACTAACTAAGACACATATTAAAGTGATACTATATCTAGTTATCTACAAAACTCTGCATTCTTATCATCCCAAGTTTTTATTGTTCGAAGGGAAAGCACCTCAACATTCCTAAGGCTGAGAGCAATGTCAACATCGTCAGCAGTCAGAACTGTCCTCTTTGCATGCCGTGTACATTTGATGGCCTCCTGAAACAATGCACAGAATACTGAAATTAATATAATACAATACTAATGAGCAACTGGTATGTCCTGAACATGTGAGATATGATTATAAAGATAGAACGGGAATGCCATTTTTCGGGATTCCATGAAAACTTCTCAAGTGGTGAAATTAGCTGTTGTGGACAGCAAGAGAAGTAAATAATCCAATATATGTAAACTGCAAGTTCCCTACTACTGCAGTTTTCTCCAGCATCCTCACTCAGCCACGTCATAAAATATATCCTGATGGTTCTTTTTTTTATTGGCTTTCACTAAATACCATTGGATTTGGTGGCACTTTGCAGCTAGCTTACCTCCAATCGTTCTATCCTTCGCTCACCCAATCCCCACTCTTCCAACTAATTTTTTACTTTTTTTTCGATAAAGGGAATATATTAATATCAAAAGATACCAATTACACCTAGCCTCTGCAACAACGCAACACCTTAATGGCAGTACGGATGCACACAGCCAAAAAAGAAAAGAAAATTAAGAAACAAAAGTCCCGCTATAGCATCCTAGGCTTCGCAACAGCAATACAACCACCACCGAGACAACACCTGAAATACAGAATCTCCAAAAGCGACGCCTCCAAGAAGGAAACGGTGCACCAGCGCCATCGTCGCCCGACCAAAGATCTTAGGTTTTCACCCTGAAGATAGTCCCCGCTCTCAAAACAATGCCTCCAACAAGGTCATTGCCAAGCACAACCAGTTAAGGCCAGACCTTGGGTTTTCACCCTGAAAGGTAGGACATTGAACTTCACCTGTGCTACCGCCCCCACTTTCATACCACTGCTGCGGAGCCAGGGGCACCAAGCAAGTCCCTCAACAATGCGAAGACTTGAACCTCCCTTAGCTAGTCCTCCGCTCCGGCCTTCATGTTATTCCCTTCATCTGACTGCATCATGAACCAAAATGTCTCTTGATGCCAACACAGACTAGAGCTTCGCGCCGCTCCCTCCAGAACCAATCGGCCGGAATAAAAGCATGGGTGCGCACGACCGAATACCACCGATCCGGCAAACTCCAGGCAAAAAAGCACTGTTACATTCGCCAGCGACGCCTTCCGGAACTCAACACTTCTGCCAGATCGAGAAGAGCAAACCTCAGGTAAGTCTTCAACTTCGCCAGATCCTCACTCGCGTCAGCCACATGAAATTCGCAATTGCTAGGCGAGGTGTACTTGCAAAGTTGCAGGCTTGATTCTCTGCATGCATGTCCTCAGCCTTGGCACCCGCGTGCATGTGCGTGAACCAGTTGGAGCGGCATACATCCAGCCAAGCATGCACGCATGCCTGATTGCTGGACTCACACAAGACGCGGACGAATCCCCGAAGCATCTGATCCGATCGGAATGCCGGTGATCTGCCACTTCGGGAGACGGGCAACGTCCAGATCGCGAGGCAGTGAGCGGGGAGATCCACATGGGAAAGCACGACTAGTAGCTGCGGGAGGTTTGCCGGGACTACGCCGGAAATCTGGCCTCCCGACGGCAACCGCAACGTCCCTCAATCACTGCGCCAGATCGGGTTCCTGCATGGCGGAGGAAAAGGACTCTAGGGCTAAGAAGAAAAAATAAAAAAGGATGCGGACCACGCCTCGCTGCCGCCGTCCGCCGACGAACGGCCTCCTCCGGTGGCGGCGAGCTGGCTGGGGCGGCGCTGGGTTGTGCTCTGTGGTGGTGGCGGCTGGGGCGCCTCCGGAGTCGCCTCCACTAATTTTTTACTTTGTTAGCGGATTCAGTGCAAAGTTGATTTAAGCTTCAGATTGTTTTACCATAACACAATTCAAAGCATCTCCCATGGGTACCGCGAAGCCAACCATGTACTGCAAATGTGTGTAAATTAAGGTTCACATAATTAGCGTGATACATAGTTTCTTTTTGAGATTGTTTCATGCTGTGGATAAAGATTCCCTTTTGGGCCCAGATTGAGATGGAATATTCAGATTGTGGGGTATTTTCGATGCCTCACAAGGTTCGTGGCAGGTGTTTGCTAGCTGCTATGACCATGGTCGTGTTGGCCTTCCTGGAGAGAGCTACTACTCATCGAGTCTGAATCTTTGTATGCTAATCATTACTGCTTCGCGTACCACGGCAATCTTTCATTCTATAGAAAGAAGTGCTCGGTATTTAATAGACAGTCGGTATGTGTTGTCAATTCTCTTCAGATATGATTGGTTGACTCAGGGGTGGAGCTACACCCCGGCAACTAGGGCCATGGCCCGGGGCGCAGCAATTTTGCCGGCTTACTACCTACGGAGAATTTCGATCTGGCCCATGGTGCGATGCATCGTCCTAACGGATCGAAGGCGTCCTTTCCTGCTTCATTCCCTCCCCTCACAGCGGCCGGACACACGCGTCGTCACCGGCCCGCGGGCTCCCTGGATGACCGGAACCCGTCCCAGCCATCATTCTCTGCCGACCCCCCGCACTCTGCTCGACTGCTTTCGCTACCGCTGCTCGTCCGACCTACCTGACCTTCTCATGCTCTCCTCCACGCGAGCGCGACCATAGGCCGGGAGGTGCGAGTGCTGGTGCGGTCATGCGCCTCTACTCTACGTCTTCTACTTTTCGTAATACATGCTTCACTCAATTAGACTATGTAATTGACTAGGCTTCAAGCTGCGGCTCCATCTGTGAGCTACGTAATTGACTGATTATGTTCATCTAAGTGTCTCGGTTGAATTGATCAATAGACTGTCCAGAAATCAAATTTGTACGTGTACTATCTTTCTGTAAACTGTATTACTAGTTTTTAGTATTATGTGATTTTTAATGTACTTTGTTGGATCGCTAACAACTCAGTTGATTTAGATGTTCATTTTTGCAATTGTAAGAAAAAGGTGTGCTATTACATGAGCTTTTTAGCGTAGTTTTTTCGCCTTTATTTTTTGGCCCGGGGTTTGCTCTAATCCTGGCTCCGCCACTGGGTTGACTACCAGCTTCAATACGTTCTTTTATCTCGAAATTTTAGCTCCTACAACGCTATACGCCCATCTCCCCACGTCATATTCAAACCCAAATTATGTATGATTGGAATCTGTTGGGGATAATCGCAAGGACAAAGGGAAGGGTAGCAAACCTGCATTAGCTCCCGAAGGCGGTACTCGGCGTCGAGGGCGAGGGCGGCGGAGACATCGGCGGGCAGGTTGGAGATGCCTACGCTCTGGGCAATCGCCTCGATCGTCTCCTTGGGAACGATGCTCATCCCTCCCTCCTCTTCGCTTCCCTGGTTCCTGTAAGCCCTATCCTAGGATCCCGCGGGAGCAAGCCGGGGCAGAGAAGAGGACGACCGGCGGGAGGCGGGAGGCGAAGGTGGGGGCGGGTGACGGAGGCGGTTCTGTGCGGCGGCAGCGCTGGCCAGCGGGTTCGCGGCGGCGATGCTGGGCAGCGGCGAGGGTCTCGGGGAAGAGTAGGTCGGGTCTCGGGGGAGGGGAGAGGGTTAAGGCATGGCTGCTGACTGGGATGGGGACGTGGCGAGAGTGCTGACATGGAGCTGCTGACGAAGCACAGTAAACTAAGGTGGAAGGGAATATCTAGTGCTCCCACCCCTTGGTATGCTTCGGTTGCTACCGTATAAAAAATGTATTTTATACATGCCAAAAAATTATACCAAAAAATGTGAGTGCTCATGAAGTATGTCCTACATGTATAATTTTTTGATACATAGAAAATACATTTTTTTATACGGTAGCAACCGTAGCATACGAAGGGTGGAAGCACTAGATATGTTCTCACTAAGGTGAAAATAGTGGTGACAAGGACCTGCTGAGTTTTCGTCGAAACAAAGGTCTGGAGAGTAGGAGAGCGTATCTAGCGATACCCCACCTTATATGATACCCTGATACTGCTTTTTAAAATTGAAATTAGAAAAAAATCTATAATAAATTTGTGATTCTTTAAAAGTATTTACAATCCCCAGAATTTGCAAAACCAAACTCAGAACACATACAAAGTACCAAAAAGCTAAATCAAACATGAATACTATCGTAAAAGACAAAACACAAAATGACACTATTCATATAACAAATTGTCTTTTTATTTCTTTATGTATATTTGGAATTCAGTTCTAAAAGAATTAGGGAAGTGTAAACACACATCCTGTGAACGTTCACAAATTTTTTCTAGAATGGGGTGCAGGCGAGGAGGTTGCGCACATCCGTCTCACCAATTTTGAGAGAACCAAGCTCAATTAATAATCTAGTTTTGGTTTCAAATGCTTTACAGGGAGAGAGATAAAGAATCTAGGTATTGAGGGGCTTCTAGCTAAACTATGTTGGGTCGTTTTGAAGAAATACCAAAATAAGTTGGCCCCACTTCATGGATATTTCAGTTGCATCAAAATGTTCCTTTCCCGATTCTCTCTCCACATCCTTGTGAAATCGTGTGTCACCTTTTATATCGTTGGCCCTATTTATGATTGCAAATGCACATATCACGTGTGTACCTAGTTTCAAAAGTAAAGGATATTGAACCACGGTGGAGCTATTGGTAGATGTCTTTTATGTCTCTCGTTATTGTGTACCAAACATACCTAAGAGTGTGTGGAAAATGGTTACGGGTGTTTGTGTTTAAGAGCAAGACAAAGTAAAGTAACTACTAAAAATAAATTAAGAGCATGAGATGTAACATATGTTGGTTATATTTGTGTGCAAGGGTGGGGTTCCATACATGGTTGTGACCATACAACATATACATCGCACCACACGTAACAACCAGTAGTCCATGCTCATAAGCCAACAACCTATTGCTCTAGTAATTAAGGTTATTACTATGGTTACGGATATCTACTTTCTGGATCTCCTATTTATCCCTCGTTAGGACAACGGAGACGGCAATTTTAATCACTATCGCCCAAGTTTCACTGACCACACGCGCCGCAGCGATAACTTCCCATATGTCCCAAAGGGCAAAGTGGGTGAGAGTGAATGATACACACTACCCCATGAGATCTATTTATAGGCTTGAGGGGCTTGCGAAATTATCAAGGATATCCTCCCCCTACCTTGTGGGAGGGTAGTTGGGGTCATTTCTCGTTAAAATATCAAGAATGCCCTCCTACCTACTATGTGGAAGGGTAATAGAGGTCATGTCTTGCTAAATAAGTCAAGGATGCTCTCCCACCTACCACGTGGGAGGGTAGGTGGGGTAATTTCTTACTAAACGACCAAGTATACCCTCCCACCTACCATGTGGGAGGGTAGTTGGGATCATTTATAGCTAAAATATCAGGGATGCCCTCCCACCTACCACACGAGTGGGTAGGTGGGGTCATTTCCTGCTAAAATACCAACTATGCCCTCCCACCTACCATGTGGAACTGTAGTTGGGGTCATTTATAGCTAAAAGATCAAAGATGCCCCCACCTACCACATGGGAGGGTAGGTGGGGTTATTTCTTGCTAAAAGGCCACGTATTCTCTCCCACCTACCATGTGGGAGGATAGCTGGGATCATTTATAGCTAAAATACCAATAATGCCCTCTCACCTACCATGTGTAAGTGTAGTTGAAGTCATTTCTCACTAAAGTATCAATGATGCCCCCCACCTACCATGTGCAAAGGCAGTTAGGATATTTTCTCGCTAAAAGACCAAGTATGCTCTCCCACCTACCGTGGGGGGTAATTGGTGTCATTTCTCTCTAAGAGACCAAGGATTCCTACCCACCTACCATGTGGAAGGGTATTTGGGATCATTCTCGTTAAAAGACCAGGATACCCTCCCACGTACCACGTGGAAGGGAAACTAGGGTAATTTCTGGCTAAAATACAAAGTATGCTCTCCCACCTACCACGTGGGTGGGTAGTTGGGGCCATTTCTCGCTAAAATACCAATGATGCCCTCCCACCTACCGTGTGGAAGTGTAATGGAGGTCATTTTTTCACTAAAAGACCATGATATCCTCCCACCTACCATGCGAGATGTTAGTTTGGGTCATTTCTCGCTAAAAAGCTAAAGATGTTGTCTCACTTACCATGTAGGAGGATAATAGAGATCATTTATGGTTAAAAGACCAAGATTGGCCTCCCACCTACCATGGGGAAGGTTAATGGAGGTTATTTCTTGCTAAATGACCAAGGATGCCCTCCCACCTACCATGTGGGAGGGTAATGGAGGTCATTTCTTGCTAAATGACCAAGGATACCCTTCATGGTGGTAGGTAGCAGGGAAAACATGTAAAAACTACTAAGGAGGGAGTGTTGTGCATACTCCATCGTAGACTAGCTTCCCTAGCACCTCACACTAATGGGTTTATTGCTCTCAGGTCTTCATCTTTAATTTGCTGACCATGCCATGACTGAGGGTCCTTATTGACCAATTTGGACCGACTTTGCTTGAATTTTATCCATGTAGACGTTTATTAGGCTTGGGTCCCACTAGGAGGAGGGTGATACCCATTCTTACAACATAACCTCTATGTAAATAGGGCGAGTAGTAACCTAGATGAAGCATGTAAAAAAGAAAGTAACCTACATGAAGAGTGATGATAAGAAAAGTGGGATTGGAACAAACTTGCAAAAAAGTTTACTTTTCATGAGCATCTACCTATCTTCCAAACTTGCAAGATAAGTACAACTCCTACATTCTTATCATCACACGTCGTATAGGTATCACTCGCACAGAAAGATTACTACTCGGTTTGCTGGACTCCTATTTTCCTTATCATCAAACACAATAGAAGTTATTATGTGGTTTGTTTCCATTCTACTTTACACCTCATAAATCGTCAAGCGACTCAATGACGTCCATAGCATGGTGTAGAATATAACAAATAAAAGTTGTGGAAATCCAACCGAGTGACGTGTGCCAACTCTCGAAATGGTGGTCACAGTGAAGTCCAAATAAATGAGTTTTTGCTTACTTGGAGTATAGGATTGCTTTGTCCACATCTATATTCATCTACATCGTCTCTATGGTTATGCGAAACAAATTGACGAGAAGAAGATAGATGATGGACAATGATAAGATATATGATGACTAGGTAGGTGAAAACTTCAATTTTTTATTTGTTTTTCTTATAGTCCCGTGGCGTGTGATGACAAGAAAAATACCAACAACCCCAACAATAACCTAGGTGATGCTTGGTGATAAGAATAATACGATTAAACAAAATGAGTAGCAAACTTTATATAAATTGGGCGAGTAATAACACACGGATGTCTCATGGTAAGAAAAGTGGCACCAGAACAACTTGCAAAAAGGATTACTTTTTGTATACATATTGCTACCTTCCAAACTTGCAAAATGAGCAACTCCTACCTTTTCATCATCACAAGCCTTGTAGGTGCTAGTCTCTTTGATTTAGGGAAACGGAAATGCTCGATTTGCTTGACTCCTAATTTTCTTATCATCACGCCACATAAGTTATTAAGTGGGTTGTTTGATTGTTTCCATTATATTTTTCCTCATCATGACACATCACATAGAGGAAATTGTGTATGTAGCCTAGGAATACATGAAAACATATGTGGTAGTTGGTACACAAAACTAGAAACAAAGCAATATATTATTGAAAAGTGCCCTTACCATCATACTTTAAAATAAGTTAGTATGATTGTTTTTTTAAATGTTAGGACAAGGTATTTTTGAACCTGGGTGTAGATGCTCCTGGTTGAATAAAAAAATTTAAAAAAATAGCAAAAAAATTCAAAAAAATCTGAATTTTTTGGAGAATGAGCATGAACAAGTGTTCTAACTGTACACCAAAAATCTCCGAAAAAAAACATATGTAATGGTCTGTGCAAAAAAGACAAATCGGAGTGATGTAAGAAACAAATCTAGATGTTCCAAACAGCACCGCATTTTGTCTTTTTTTGCACGGACCAATATACACATCTTTTCTCGGAGATTTTTGGTGTGAAGTTAGGACACTTGTTTATGTTCGTTGTCCAGATATTTCAGATTTTTTTGAATTTGTATACTATTTGTTTTGATACTTTTATTCAATCAAGAGCATCTACACCCAAGTTCAAAACTGTTTTTTCGTAAATGTTAGTGCTATTTTCCTTCTCAAAATGTGAATTAGTAAATTATCACTGGTGTCCACTGCATTGTGAGAGGTGTGTGAAAATTGTGGTTTCATTTCACACTTCACACGGGGTTGTATGTTAGTGTTGATCTGATTTAGTTTGTTGTCATTCTATCTTTTTTATCATCATGCATCATATAGGTTAGTACTAGCTCATTTTAGGAAATGCTACTTCCCTATTTGTTTACATCCTATTTTTTCTATATCACATAATGTTATTCATTATTTTTCCCTTTCATCGTGGCAATCGCGTCCATAACCATAGCAAATCATTATAAAAGACGTGGTAGTAAGCGAACGAGGAAGGAAAAAACCATCTTGGCCTTTCCCCTCTCGCCCTCCCCGCGAGAGGGACATGGGCGAACACCTGACCCTGCGCCCAAGCACTCCTCCCCCTGTCCCCGCCGTCGTCGACTAGATCCGCCGGCGGTGACAACATGATCTCCTTGCCCTGTGCATTTAGGGGCGCTCGAGGTGGTGCTGCTAGCCAACGGTGGCGAAGTGACCGTTGAGATGGGCGGCGATGACCAGATCTAGGCATGGGGTCCTAGGTCTGGGCCGTCGGGCGGGTCTGTTGGGTTCCTCCCGCCGTGTGCAGGATGGCTTGTGGATGATGGAGAGGCGTTGCACGGGGAAAGTAGATCATGTTGTCACCGTGTGCAGGATGTCTCATCATACTCGCAACCCTTCGATGTAGTGCCATCTTCTCGGTTGGTCGCAGTTGGGCTAGATCTCGGCCATACGGGCTCAGATCTAAGCGTCCTATCCCTACCTTTTCGAAGGGGTTGTTGGCTTGTCGGCATGAGCATGGACACCGGAGCGGAGGTCCCGAAAGGTGGGCCGCACATCTAGATCTCGAGTGAGCGGTGTCGCGATGGTGGTGGCCCTATCCTTAGATATGTGGATGTCAAGGAGCGGACGGAGGGGGATCCCGGTGTTGGCGGTGCTTGATGATTTGAAATCATCTACACACAAACATATCAGGTATTCTTTTAGTAAGGTATTTACAGTTACCAAACTTTTAGATTGATCTATCTATTGTTGCCAACCAAGCTGGCTATATCACCAGATTTCAGTTTTGGTGTTATTGGCCATGTTGCCAACCGAGCCAGATCTAGATCTGACCGAGGAAGGATTGATAGATCCATAGATGCCAATCTAGATCTGACCGAGGAAGAACGAACAACTACGCATAAGTCGGGCGGGATCTGACCGGGAAATGATGAACAACTCCATAGAAGTCGAACAGATCCAACTGAGGAAGGATCAACAACTTGCAATGAACACTATTGAAATCAATACCCACTCTCTCTTCACGAAGGTGATGTGTTCCCATCTTCCCTTCTTTTCGCGCATACCTTATTTTTTCGGGTATTGTCGTCGGTCGTAATTTTTAACATGTTGTTATGTCTGATATTGTTTAAATTTCTGCCAAAAAAACTACCAATTCAGACCCAGATAAGATTTACTAGTACCCAAGGTATTCACAAAGTTTTTACCATAAGTATCTTTGACATGGTCAATATTTTGCCTGCACAAGTTTTTCTTTGAGTAATCAGATCTAGGCCGAAAGCTTAACACAGCCAAAGGTATCCCTGATGGTTTTTACCACCGGTAGTAACATGTGGCAACTCAAACATATTTTCATCGCACAGAGATCCAGATGGCGCTGCTGCCACGGAGCATGTCGAGTCAAGTCAGACGTCGAGTCAAACTGTAAAAAAAAGAAGTCAGACGTCCAGTCAAGCCAGAGGAAGACCAAAATCCTGGACAATGCCCCTCCACCGCACATCCCGCACAGGGGCAGGGCCGTCATTTCGCGGCGCCGCTTTCCAGTTTCGCCTTGCCGCGCGCGCACATCGCCCGCCGTCCGCCCCAAACCCCCCAAAACCTCCCCGCCCAGCCAGCCCACGCCTCCACCCACCCTCCCCCCCACCGCCACGCGGGGCCCGGCAACGCCCGGTCCCGCCGTCAGCGTCTGGGTAGCGTGCACGTCTGCGTGTGTAGGCCGCCCACGTCCGTTACCGCTGGCTCGTGGGCCCCGCCACCCTCCCCCCTCCTCCGCCACCACGCCAGGCTAGAAATAGGAAGGAGGAGCGAGGCAGCGCCACCGCAATCGAAATTTCGAAACCTCCCTCCAATCTCCATCCATTTCCCCAAAACCCTAGCCCCCCACCACCAGCCGCCGCCGCCGCCGATGGCGGACCTGCCGTGCGACGGGGACGGAGTGTGCATGGTGTGCGGGGCGGCGTCCCCGGCGGAGGTCGACCTGCTGCGCTGCGCCACCTGCGCCACGCCCTGGCACTCGCCCTGCCTCTCCGCCCCGCCCGCGCTCGCGCACGCCGCCGCCTGGTCCTGCCCCGACTGCTCCGGCTCCTCCGCGCCCGCCCCCGCGCCCGCGCCCGCCGCCACCAAGGCCGGGGCCGGCGGCGGCGGCGACCTGCTCGCCGCCATCCGCAGGATCGAGGCCGACGCCTCGCTCTCCGACCTCGACAAGGCGCGCCTGCGCCAGGAGCTCCTCGGCGGCGCCGCGCGCAAGGCGCTCGACGACGGCGAGGACGAGGATGATGTCGTGGCCAAGACCGCGTTCGCCATCATCGGCTCCAACATCACCTGCTCCTTCTGCATGAAGCTCCCCGACCGCCCCGTCACTGTAAGCGCCCCCCTCCTCCTTATCGCCTCACCATCGCTCCAGTTATTACTCCTATTATTACTACTAAATAAATCATCGTGGCTACGATATTTTGCAATTAGATTAGTACTAGTAGCATATCTGGGTATGCCGGATCTCGTTTTTATGGATCTGCTTCTGTATGCCCGTCACAGTAATTGGTTAAATCTGATCATTAGATGTGCAGTAATGGCCTTCCTCTGGGCCTCCGTAATCAATCGATCCCCATTCACTTCAGTTCTGCGCTGGTACTAGTACTAAGATTTATTTATTCCAACTGACTGAAAATTGCTTCAGAGGTAGTGATCGATTGCGTGCCTCTCCTGTGTGTCAGTTTCTAGTTTTTGTCTGTATAGTCCCTGCATCATTTATCATGCCGTGCTTGTCTGTAGTAGCAAGATAGTAGGGGTGAAGGGTCACAGCCTGTCTTGTTTTGTTTTAGGCTGATCACCTGCAAACTTTAACAGCACACCTGAAAATATAAACCTGTATTTGTATGACCAATTGGAATCTAATTAGATTGGAATGGTTTCATCAAGCAGTGAGCTGTTTCTTGTGAATTTCTTTTCATATTGGATCGTTTTCCTTTTGGAAGACAAGATGTTGATTCAGATCAGTGCATCCATTTCTTCAGAGATATTATTGCAGACTGTAATGCAAAGATTCAGCGTGAACCCAGACATTCTATTTGGGTATTGTTTGCTAGCAATTCTTCTATTTCCAGACATGGAAACACAGTTTATGATAATACGTTGTATTTGATGCCTCTTGTTCTCTACATGTTGTATGTTCAGACTCTTGTGCAAACTCTGCTATGAACTCATGTTAAAGCTTTAGAATTGCGCTATGAGGTGCTTCACTCCTTTTTGCGCATACTGTGTCATTCCCAGTTGCTATTTCTGTTCGTTTGATGCTGTGTTATGTTTGAGCATCTGCCATCATTACTTGCATATTTTTATTCTAACTGGGTACTCTACCCAGGATAACATAACCCTGCTACTACTCTGTGGCTCGTTTCTTGAACATCTTTTTGGTACCGTTTCTAATTACATCATTCTACATTTTTTTCTTCCATGTGCAGACACAATGTGGCCATAACTTCTGCTTGAAATGCTTTGAGAAGTGGGTTCATAGTGGGAAAAGGGTATGTGGAAAATGTCGGACAACGCTCCCATCCCAGATGATAGAACTACCAAGGATTAACTTAGCAATAGTTGCAGCTATCCGTACGGCTAGGAATGCAAAGAATGCTAAATCAGCTGTCTCGGCTGGTACATATCATTCTGTAGAAAACAAAGATAGGCCTGACTCGGCTTTTACAACTGAAAGGGCAGTGAAGTCTGGGAAAGCAAATGCTTCAAGTGGACAAATTTTTGTGACTATTGCACCTGATCATTTTGGCCCCATTCCTGCAAAATATGATCCCAAAAGGAATCTTGGTGTTTTAGTTGGGGATACATGGGAAGACCGCCTTGAATGCAGGCAATGGGGTGCTCATTTCCCTCATGTAGCTGGTATTGCTGGCCAGTCTACACACGGTGCTCAGTCAGTAGCACTCTCAGGAGGTTACATAGATGATGAGGACCATGGAGAGTGGTTTCTGTATACTGGAAGGTTTGTTTGTTTAACCACTTGATGATACCCTTGTACTTTTCTAATCCTAGATATGAGCACTTATTTCTGTAAATAATTTGTACTGACAGTGGTGGAAGGGATCTAAGTGGGAACAAGCGAACAAATAAGAACCAATCTTCAGACCAGAAATTTGAAAAGATGAATGCTGCTTTGCGTCTTAGTTGCTTGAAGGGTTACCCTGTCAGGGTCGTACGGTATGATTATTTCTGCCACCCTTATTCCCTGAAACACAAGGTTTCGATCAGTTGATGATATTGTGTTATAATGCTGTTGACTCTACCACTTTCTTGCCGGTATCCTTGATATCCTCTTGTTTGTCAACTAATGCTTGACTTAATTATCTTAAAAAGGTCCCACAAAGAGAAGCGTTCTTCATATGCTCCTGTCAAGGGTGTGCGGTACGATGGTGTTTACCGAATTGAGAAATGTTGGAGGAAGATTGGTGTTCAGGTATTTTTATATCTTGTACACTTGCTGCACATGTTGCTCTCTAAGCCTGTGGCACATGTTCTTTTTATGGAAGACTAATGTAAACTATTCTGGTTTCTGCTTTAGGGTAAATACAAGGTCTGCAGGTACCTGTTTGTGCGCTGTGACAATGAAGCAGCTCCTTGGGCCAGGTTTGACAAATTGCTTACCTATCTGTATTGGTGATATGCTTGTGTTAACAAACAACATGTGTTGCTTAACTCTGATGTTGTGCTATTTAGTGTTCTTACTGGTGACCTGCCAAGACCACTGCCCAAGATCAAGGAGCTGCAAGGTGCAACTGACATAACTGAAAGGAAGGGATCTCCTTCATGGGACTATGATGTATGTACATACACGTATTTTCTTCTGTCATTATCACCATACTATGTCATGACTGACCTATGTTTGATTGTAGGTGGCGAAAAAGGTCTGGACGTGGGTGAAGCCTGAACCAATCAGCAAGAAGCCTATCCGTACAGGGGATCCTGAAACTGACAAGGAAATCAGGCAAGCCCAAAGGCGTTCTCATCTGTCTTTGACTGAGAAGCTGTTGAAAGGTAATTTTTATCCTGTGTGCTATCTTGTTGCAACATCTTGTGTTGGCTTAAGAGAATTGTAATGTATCCCAAGTCATTCTGGTAACACTTGCTTCTGTGTATACAGATTTTGGGTGTGCCATTTGCAAGAACGTGATAACAGAGCCGCTTACCACTCCCTGTGGTCACAGCTTCTGCAAAGCCTGTCTGCTCGGGGCATTTGCTGGCCAGGCTTCAGTGAGGGAGAGAAGCAGGGGTGGGCGCTCTCTGCGTGTGCAGAAGATTGTGAAGAGGTGCCCTTCCTGCCCAAATGACATCTGTGACTTCCTGGAGAACCCACAGGTACAGTTAGTTGAACACAACTGCTGAAGCATTTAAGTATTGTGTGTTTGCTGATGCCTTTTGATATTTTCTCTTACAGATCAACCGAGAGGTGATGGATCTGATTGAGTCTCTGCAAGCCAAGGCTGCCGAGGAAAAGAAAGAAGTGGAGGTACCTGGTGAGGAAGATGAGGATGCTCTGGAGAATGAGGAAGATGATGACAGCAGCCTGAACGAGGAGGAGAATGTTGGTGCTGAGACCAAGGACGGAGAACAGGATGCTGACGCTCCTGCTGTGAAGATTGTGGTTGAAAGCATGGAAGATGCTAAGAAGGCTCTGAAGTGCAAAGTAGATAAGGAGGAAGGCAAAGATGACAAGACCAAGACCACTGCTGCTGCTGCAGCTGAAGAGGATGCTGACATGGAGGAGGCTACCAAGACTGCTGCTGAAACCAAGGAGGAGGAGGTTGCCAAGCAGGTTCAGAAGAAGCGCAAGGGGCGTGGCACTGAGGCAGCTGCAGCTGGCGGCGGTAAAAGGAAGAAGACTGTCTCTGCTGCCACAGCTGAAGTGAAGAACCCTGGAGGTGGTGGCAGTCCTGCTGCCAGCAGCCCTTGCCGTGCTATCAGGACCAGCGGGCTGGTGGATGGTGGTGGGAGCCCTGCTAGCAGGACCAGGAGCAGCGCCATGGCTGGCGGTGGCAACTGATTGCCTCTAGAACAGTACTGTAGGCTAGGAAGGAGCCCTGAGGCTAGAACTGAAAGAAGTGGCAGAAGCCGCAAGCCTCAGTTGGTTGCTCTGTTTTTTGGCTGGTCGTTTGTGTTATGTAATCTATATATATTTAGACTGCTTGCCTTGAGACTATCAGATGAGGAAGCGCAGGAGAACAAATACAAGTAAGGTGCGCTGGTTGGAGATACATATATAGTTTCTCCTTATTAGTCACAAGCAGATACTGTTTACTGCATCTTGTTTTAGCTGAATGAGCTTTGTTCGTTCAGGCTTGTCCTGGGTGACAACTATATATATATGCTCGTTTATATCTCTATTTGCATGTCGGTTCTTGTTTGCCTTTGTTTTTCACTGATAGATGTTGGCAGTTCAGCATTGAAGTTGTTCTTTCATACTACCTCTGTCTATTCTATAAATAGATGTTTGAGATTTGTTAAAATCTAGATGTGTTTAGATCCTATTTAGTGTTTAGATACATCTATATTTAAATGAACCTCAGATATCTATTTATAGATAGAAGGACCAAGTTTCTTGAAACTTTTGGGAACTTGCATCTGGAGGGAAAAACTTTTAGCAGCTTCAGGATACCAATCTCTTCTGAACTGCTTTCACTAAGACCATCATGTCTCTGTTCTGCCTCACCCCTCGGCGATAAATCTGCACGGTCATCATTGCAAAGTTCTGAGCATGTTGAACAAGGCGACTCCAGACGCAAGGAATTTAGTGAAAGTTGCAAAACTAAATAAGGAACTGAAATCAATGAAGTATCTATCTTTCAGTTTCAGAAAAGAAAGATATGTATCTGTTGAGATTGGGGCGGCACTAAATAGTACTCCAAAGACGTACTCACTGTCTGTCAGACGTTTGGACTGGAATTAGCCAAGGTCTCTGGATCTCTCTTCCAAACGGTCTCTGGACTTTGTTCATGTAAAACAAAGTCCGGTTTAAAATTTGCACACAACAAATGCGCGCAGAATTGCAGGTCTACTGGGTTTGCAGAGCTCACTCGTGGCACAACAGGACCAAATAATCTAGACTCGACAGCATTGCCAAATGAAGCGAACTCTTGGGCTTAGTTCCAAGATGATTGGTTTTCCTGTTTAAATCAAATATTCCCTTCGATCGATCGCTTGCGTGGGTGTTCGACGGTGGGCTTGTGTGCGTGCGGCGTGCTGTATGCAGAGATGACAAAGGGATTTGTTATGCATGTCACCAATAGTACCAAGGATGTTTCTACCATCTTTGTTTATCATATGGCATAACCGACTTTTTTGGATTTTTAAATGAAAGTTTGATCTAGGGTTATCTTCTATCGTCTAAAGATTCAGACTACAATACACTCTAGAAAGCTCCATCAAGATATATGTTCCACTCCTATGATACAAAACTCCCAATCAAGATAGCTAGAAAAACTACACTGGAGAATAGACATGTGACACGCCATATGCAACTAAATGGAAGAACCAAAATCTGTAGAGTTGTGTGATATGATGTCCTTTTTTGTTTATCAGGATTTTCATAACAAACCAAACTATGGGAAATCTAAATATCTGATTTGGCAATAAAGCACGATTGCGTCTTACCACTAATGTAGTTCCAATTGCAGCTTTGGATAGTTGTGTGAACTAATTGGATAGCACAATATTCATGATCACATATGTTGCACCAAATTTCTTTCCACCATAGTCAATAAGTATGTGGCCAAATACTTATACATGCAAAAATGCAAAAACTTTGAAAGGATAATGTGCCCAGAGAACATAATATTTTGTAAACTAAGCTATAACAAATTTAGCGCAAGATCTATGTTGCATGGTATGTAATTGGCAAATAACATAAGAGTAGATCATTGATGAAAATATAAAAATAAAGTAGTATTATTATGTTTCCTGAATTGAACGTAGTGCAATGTTTATGTTTCTTCATAAGAGTGTAGATAGAAGAAAAATCATTGTTACATGCCTATCATTTTCACATCAGTATTCATAAAAAATATTCCAGATTCAAATGTAGGATCGCGGTTGGTTTAGTAGATTTTTTGGGATAGAAAAATCAAATGATGATAAAAAATAGTACGAAAATGATGAACAGTTGAGGTTTTTTGAGAAATGTTTTGGCTCGGATCAAGAGATGATGGATAAGCAAAGCCTTTTTTGCTGTTATATGTACCACTAAAATTGATTATCTTTTCTTGGTGCCCACTACCAAGTTATTTCTTTCCCGCATGTGCAGCTCCAACGGACTTATGCTTGATCTTGATTAATGACCACCATACATATGAAACTGGCACACATGACTATATAAATAATCGTGCAATTAACTAAATTGGATTCCAAAGTCAGATCAATCCACAGGGAACCTATCAATATATCATCGATGTTAACATAACAAGATGCACCATCACGGTCTTGGTAATTTCTTAATTAGGCTTTACCAACCCCACGAGAGTTGTACACTTAAAATGTTGTAATTGTTAATAGGCCTACTAGTCTACTCTAGTATTTAATCCCAAGCAAAAGCTATTGTATAGAGATTCTTCCAACTGATATTGTTTGTCTAATTGGCGTGGGCCATTTATACGTAATTGTTTTTTATCTGACTTGTGTGCATGCAGAACACACGGGATGACTTGGCATAGGGGTTCATAACTAGATATATGTACCTTTAATTTATATATTAGCTCCGTTTGTATGAACAAGGCACAAAATAACTAGAGATAGGTACTTTTACATTTCAAGGTAAGCTTTTGACCGAGCAAAACAAACAATGTCTTCATTATATAGTACATAACTGATATTATTAGAATCACATTGAAAAAAAATACTTTTTAATGATAGTAATTTTATATCCAATAATTTTATATACATAGACTATTTTTTGATCAAATACAAAACACGAAAAATGAAGGGAGTACATACATGGGCTAGCTCCCTTTGTGGATGTTATCCAAACCCGATAGGCTCTGTTCTGTTCGATTTAGCTCGATATGTGTATTCTTTGGTACCCTATGCACGTGTATCAGTTTTAACCGTCCTTGCTTAAACCGTCCTCGCGCACAAAGCAAGCGCAACCGAAGCCCAGGGGAGCGCCGGGCAGCAGGGATGCTGCGTCCGCCCATGTGCCTAGGCGTGACTTTGATCACGTTGACCACACGTCGATGTAACGTGTACAACTGCATTCTTCTGTGCCTCAGCCCGACCCTCGGATCGCTTCTCCGCGTTGATCTTCATTTTCACCACATCGTTGTATCAAATGGAGGAGTGCATCGTCCAAAATCTGGCTTTCATTTTCTTACTTTGTGTTACTTTGTTGTGTGTTGTGTTGTAAGATCTTTTATCACCATTTTATAACAAACAGTCTGTCCGAGCCTTTTTTTCTCTCTAAATGGGAAAGCCCTAGCCTCTGCATCAACGTATTTTATTTAAATTTTATTCAACAAAGATTTGCTAGAAGCATAGATCATAAAACCCGAAGCCACCTCTTAACACCTACAAACCTGGCAATGGGTGAAGAAAAATGCCATTAGAGCCTTATACCATAGAAACACCAACAATGCCACACCAGCTACATACCAGAGGCTGTCCGAGGCTTCATTAAATAAAAGCCGGACACTTGAATGCATTTCAACTAAAAAAGAAACTTAGCAGTCATTTTTTCTATTTATGTACGTGGTTTTATATTTATTCCCTCTTTCTTTGTCGTATGACATAAGCAAGTTTCTCGGACATTTCAAAATTGAAGTAACATATGTCGTCTAAAGGTTTAAACTACAATACACTCTAGAAAACTCTCTTAAGATATATGCTCGATTCTTATACTATAGAACTCTCGGTCATGATACCTAGAAAAAACTATAATGGAGCATAGACACGTGGCACACTATATTACCACTTAGTGGCACAACTAAAAATCTACCGAGTTGTATGACATTATGTCTTTCTTGTTTATTAAGAAGTATTTTTTGATAATAATATAGAATTTTCAAGAAAGATAGAAAATTAATTTTGAGAAAAAAATACGATTGGAACTTAGCAGTAATGTATTTCCAGCCGTAGTTGTGGATGGTTGTGTAAACTAATTGGACAGTATAATGTATGTTATTATAGATGTTGCACCGAATTTCTTTTCCCTAATTTTAAATAATTGTTTGGCCTAATTATTAAATATGCAAAGTGCAAAACAGTGAACGGATAATATGCCATGATTAATTTTGTTGCATAAGATCTATGTTACATGATATATGTAATTGGCAAAGGACATAAAACAAGATCATTGATGGCAATATGAAAGTGAAGTACTGTATTATTATGATTGTTGAATTAATGCATGACACATTTTACCATCTTTAATTAGACTCTAGTTAGATAAATTCTACTATTACTAGTCTATTATTGTTTTCATTTCAATCTTAGTAAAAATATTTTAGATCTTCATAAGAGAGTTGGATCATTAGATTTCTTTTCAGGTGTAACAAGCTCAAATTCGGGCAAAAAGTACCGAAACAATGATTAAAGTACATTTTTTTTTGCCTTTCGTCGAGAAAAGTTTACTTCTCATGTCAAATAAATGGCAAACAAGAGTGTCTAAATCATTATTCCTATTGTTAAAACATTATTAACCTTTTTCCGATGATGACTGCCAAATTATTATTTCCCCATGTATGGATCTTTGGTAAATTACATGATTTCATTACACAGATGAAGCTAGCCGATAGTCCTACATAAATGTCTGGAAATAAATAAATTGGATTCCAAATCAAATCGATCCATAAGAAATAGATGGTGACATAACAAGATGCACCATCACGGTCTTCTGACTTCTTAATTAGCCATTTCCAGCCCCATGAGTGTACTATATTTAAAACTAGATGATACCCCGCGCGTTGCGGCGGAATATATTTATAAAAATAGTTCAATTACCCTTATTATGATTGTCTAGTAAAATCAACTACAGCTCACATGTTTGGTATAACACCCATAACGATTATTATAACATGTTTTTTCATACAAATGGTGCAAGAGATAAATGAGACGCTCAAAGAGGTTGTTGTATAGAGAAGTTAACACTGCTAATTGCTTTCTATATGGTAAGTTTCGCATTAAAAACAAACATCATTGCACTCCAAATTGTACAACCGCTAAAATCCATATGAAAGCATAAAAGATTCAGGTATGTGTAAAATAATATGTTAGGAGGAGATGAATGGGCATTTACTGAAGTAGTACATAATACCAAATTGCATGTTATGTTTTTATATTTTTCCTTGCGGAATTGAAAAAACAACTAAAGAATATACATTAGAAATTCTTTGGAATATCTGAATTATCTAAACCTATGTACATCTATGTCTGATAGAATGAAAAATATGAACATACCAAGAACATGGAACATCGTCATAATGATGTAAAGAACATGTATTGCAGTCTGAATGGAGTTGTTTTGCTAGATACCAAAAATAATTCACGCAAAAAAACAGCTGATTGGGGGCATACAAACATTTGATTTTTCGTTTAAGTAACTTACATAGGTACTACAGTAAGAAATATGTTAATCTCTTATACACCACTAACGTGGCATAATCTCATAGTAGAAAGAGAAAAAAGAAATGTGACAGAGACTATCAATTATTATTTATTATCATCGAAATAGAATGATGTACTATAGATAGGGTAAAACTGTACAAAGGCTTAAGCAGCCTGGGAGAAACAAAGGGGAAAACCGAAACAAAAATAGCAGACAATTATTAGTCCTCTAAAGCCTAACCCGGCCAGTATATCATCTCAGGCCAGATGTGCAACCCTATCTAGCGAAATTTCTGGTCGTCGTAGACACATCGGCTTCTAGTCTTCAATATATGCCAAACAATATACACAACGGCTGAAAGCTGATGATTTTTATGATGTTGCTTGTGCTTTTTTAGACATTGCCGCCACCAATTGGCAATATAATTTGAGTTGAGCGCAATGCGAACAATCTGGGATGGGAGACTGCAAACAACTACCAAATCAATTTCGTTAAGGGGCACCCTAGAAATAGGTGTGCATCAGATTCTAACACAGTCATCACAAACGCAGCCATGTAGCACCTTGTCAGAAGTCCATAAGACGGTTCAGAGACTGCAGCCGGAGGAATAATCACACTTTAGGTTCAGCTCTAACAATCCATACTTTGGCAAGTTCATGTAATGAATTTTGCGAAAAAACCGAGCGTCATAAGCACTCTTTGCTGAATGAACACCATACGTGGAGAGGTCCAAGGAGGATTTGTGAGTGTCAAGCAAAAAAGGCAAACTGAATCATTTCTCATAACGACAGAAACTGATCTAACTGAACTTCATTAGAAATCCAATCAAATCCATAGAACAAACCTGTCATTCAAAATTCCTTGCAAGAGTGGATCTGCATTGGTTTCTCCAGCTTCATAAAAACACCACTTACTTTTTTTGCCAGGGAAAAACACCATCTGGGATAAAGAGCACCACATAAAATTCAGATCAAAGGATGAACATATAGTGCCCATGCCGTCAACCCTACTTGCATATAGAGCTTAACTTGGATTCAGAGATAGCCTTAGCTGAACGTCTGGAAATTTCTGAAACTGCTCATAGCTTCAGCGAGCAACACGCAAAATCCAATAAGGCCACTTGCATGCAGAATCCAATAAATCCAAACAAATAAGTGGGATTGAGCAAGAATGATGCAATCAAATCGTGTGGAGGGGCAAAACGTCGAGCAGCTTTCAAGCTGGAGCGCAATCGACCAGATTGACAAGCATAGGTTGGGGGATTGAAAAATATAGAAAGGAGGATTAGAATCGAGAGAATCGAGAGCAGGCATCTACCAGCGTGGAGACAGGTGCCAGTGGAGGCGACACGAGCATGCTGGTGTGCACGGGTATGCTTTTAATCTGGAGGCGGCACCGGATCAGTTCACCGAGCAGTTTCTACTGCATAAATGTTGGGATGCACCATGCGATTTCTTTACCATTTATGGCCAGGAGGCCGTACGTCGCGGCGGCAGAGTAGTTATGGAAAGTTAACATGCACACGGCAACGTTTGATTAATTTTAGGTGTAATGCATGAAACTGAATGTGCAGAGCGTGCAGTTTTTTCTTTCCGATGACATGGCATATTTGTTTAGGTGGCAGTCTAGGATTGCTTGGTGATGATTGATGAGGTGGATAGGCTGCATGTGAAGAGAAATGGGATCACCTATTAAGAATAGAAAGATACTGTATTTTTTAAATTAGCGCTACTATTCTAGTCTGGTAGTTAATCAGAAGCAAACTCTGAATCATGTATGTCAGAGATTCTTTCAACTGATCTCGTACTATAATCGGTGCGCGCCATGCATTGCGCAATTGTTTTTGACCCGAGTTTGTGTGCATGCAGAACACAAGGGCCGGCTGGTTACCTGGCATTGGAGTTAAACTACTCCGCACTGGCGCACACTTCGGATTGGTTAACTGACCGAACTATTTTAGTCACTCTAATCGATATGTGTATCCCATTTTTTGTCACTGTAGGTGCGACCAGTTTATATATACATAAATATTCTTGTATTTAAACATGTTTTAATGTGTAGGTTTATTCATGAAAAAAAGTATTTCGTCCAGCTTTATAAATGAATCCACAACAACAGAACCAATATAAAGTGATGATGAAAACCTCTTGTAAAGTAGATCAAAGATAAACGAAATGTACAATAAGAACCATGACTTGCCACCAAAGACACTGGAACAAGACCGAGGAGAACCAAAGCTCCACGACGATGTCCCAAAGAGGGTAACGGCGCACCGCATCGCCGTCGTCCAAACCACAAAGATCAAGGGTTTCACTAAGAGCCCTAGCGTGGAGAGGGTACCCACAACGGGGAACCCAACGGGGCAACAACATCCACAGGCATCGCCAATGTTGACGCTGAAGCGCTGAGCTTTCTCCCGGAAAACCTTTACACCGCTTCTGAGATCTCGGTCTGCATGCTGCCCCGAGAGTCAGGCCTCCATAACGGTCTCAGAGCTGGCATCGTCGAAGCGCTGCTAACACCAGGATCCCTGTTGTCAGCTCCTTTCCATCCAAACAACAACACGGGTATTGGGGCTACATCACTGATTCGTGTAATTGACACGTCCGTTGGGAACCCCAAGAGGAAGGTGTGATGCGCACAGCGGCAAGTTTCCCTCAGTAAGAAACCAAGGTTTAATCGAACCAGTAGGAGTCAAGAAGCACGTTGAAGGTTGATGGCGGCGGGATGTAGTGCGGCGCAACACCGGAGATTCCGGCGCCAACGTGGAACCTGCACAACACAACCAAAGTACTTTGCCCCAACAAAACAGGTGAGGTTGTCAATCTCACCGACTTGCTGTAACAAAGGGTTAACCGTATTGTGTGGAAGATGATTGTTTGCAAGAAAACAAGAAAGAACAAGTATTGCAGCAGATTTGTATTTCAAGTATAAAAGAATGGACCGGGGTCCACAGTTCACTAGAGGTGTCTCTCCCATAAGATAAAAGCATGTTGGGTGAACAAATTACAGTCGGGCAATTGACAAATAAAGAGGGCATAACAATGCACATAAATGTCATGATAAGTACAGTGAGATTTAGTTGGGCATTACGACAAAGTACATAGACCGCCATCCAACTGCATCTATGCCTAAAAAGTCCACCTTCAGGTTATCATCCGAACCCCCTCCAGTATTAAGTTGTAAAACAACAGACAATTGCATTAAGTATGGTGCGTAATGTAATCAATAACTATATCCTCGAACATAGCATCAATGTTTTATCCCTAGTGGCAACAGCACATCCATAACCTTAGGGGTTTCGTCACTCCCCGCATTCACGGAGACATGAACCCACTATCGAGCATAAATACTCCCTCTTGGAGTTACTAGCATCAACTTGGCCAGAGCCTCTACTAATAACGGAGAGCATGCAAGATCATAAACAACACATAGGTAATAACTTGATAATTAACATAACATGGTATTCTCTATCCATCGGATCCCGACAAACACAACATATAGCATTACGGATAGATGATCTTGATCATGTTAGGCAGCTCACAAGATCCAACAATGAAGCACAATGAGGAGAAGACAACCATCTAGCTACTGCTATGGACCCATAGTCCAGGGGTGAACTACTCACTCATCACTCCGGAGGCGACCATGGCGGTGAAGAGTCCTCCGGGAGATGAATCCCCTCTCCGGCAGGGTGCCGGAGGAGATCTCCGGAATCCCCCGAGATGGGATTGGCGGCGGCGGCGTCTCCGGAAGGTTTTCCGTATCGTGGCTCTCGGCATCGGGGGTTTCGCGACGGAGGCTTTAAGTAGGCGGAAGGGCAACGTGGGGGGCCACACGAGGGCCCCACACCACAGGTCGGCGCGGCAAGGGCCTGGGCCGCGCCGCCCTATGGTGGCGGCGCCTCGTGGCCCCACTTCGACTCCTCTTCGGTCTTCTGGAAGCTTCGTGGCAAAATAGGACCCTGGGCGTTGATTACGTCCAATTCCGAGAATATTTCGTTACTAGGATTTCTGAAACTAAAAACAGCAGAAACCAGCAACTGGCTCTTCGGTATCTTGTTAATAGGTTAGTTCCAGAAAATGCACGAATATGACATAAAGTGTGCATAAAACATGTAGATATCATCAATAATGTGGCATGGAACATAAGAAATTATCGATACGTCGGAGACGTATCAATCACCAACATTTAGAGTGGCATCATAGGGTGATATTGCCAATAGTGTAAATCTTTTCAATTAATGGATACTTTTGTAAAGATAGATACGAGAAGAACCGTTGCTCCTATTAATATAATATAGACTTTTGTCAGGATTGTTTGTAGTGGGATTGAAATCTATCTATTATATTATATTATTATATTATATACTAAAAGCAAAATAAAGATGTATAATAGAGTCACCACGTTAATCCACATCATCTAAATTTATTTTGATTGTTAGATCTGAAATATATGGCTAGGATTTAATCAACTATTAATAGTTACGTAACTAAAAAGCAGTCCATTTTATCCAGTTAACACGATGAGTTACAAAAAAAACTGCTATATTAATCCACCGTGAAACAAAAAAAAAAATCCATATAAGCAATCTGTTGCATCTCCGGCTGGCCGGCTACAAAGAAGGAAGAGTCCATTTATAAAAAGGGAAAGGCTATGTCTGTTTTTTAATAAAAAGAAAAAAAAACACGTACGATCAACAAAAGAAGTCTTCCGGCAGGCCGGCTGCCAAAAGAAAAAGAGTCCACATAAAAGAAAACAGGGCCACATTCGTTTTAAAAAATGACACTAGCTATATCCGTTAAAACAAAAGATTAGTTCAAAGGATAGTGAGATGGTTGCATGCAACTCTGTTCGAGGTCCACACTCGCATATTACAATACACAAATATTATTCCTGTACATTGGCACAAAATCAATTTTATAGAGACATGAGCAGGGTTTTTTTCTTCTCGATTGGTATTTCCCGGTATCTCGAGAGAAACTGTTTTTTCTGGTGACCACCCAGGAAAATATTATCAAAAGAACTTTAGCAAATTTAACATAATTTTCTCAAGTTTAATGAATATTTACAAATTATGAACAAATCTGTAAAATGGTTTTAATAAATCTCGGATGATGTATGACCGGTATTTCCAAAAACCTGAAATAACACTACCTAGAGGTATATTTTCCTTCGGAGATTTTTTTTTTGGAATGAGAGCACCTTTTCTCGATTTTAGACGCTATGGCAACCTAATCCATATCTCTTAACATAAAAAAATATTTTGGTTTGACTCCAGTAAATATAAATTCTATCTCTCTTCACTAGAGCCTCGCACCTAGGCGTGACTTACGATTAGGTTTTGCACTTGCCTGAGAAACACCTCGGACAAACACTCCATCTCTTCTACTCTAAGTGACCCTCAATGAGTAAATATCATCAACTTTAGATCTTTTATTCATGTGTTTTCCACAATTTAATTTATTAATTATTAAACCATAATCATATGAAAAATAAGGTCAAAGCCACACATATATCAATAACTAAAACATTGTGTATTTTGTAATGAAGCAAGTAAAAAATATTTGGGTTCGACTCGAGTAAATATATATTCTATCTGCCTTCACTAGAGCCTCACACCTAGGCGTGATATGGTCACCTAGAGACAGAAGTGGTGACCCCAGAACCTTCCTGGGTAAAGCTTAATGTTGATGGTGCTATCGACTGCCGGAGGAGAGCTGCAGGAACGGGAATGGTGGCACGTGATCATCTTGGTTTGGTGCTATCAGGGCGATGTCGGCGCTACGAGGTGCTTCAAGATCCGTTTATTGTTGAACTTCTAGCATGCAGGGACACGATGGAGATGGCACATGAGTGTGGTTTTGCTCATGTGATGCTAGAAACAGATTGCCAAACGATTGTGTCTAAGTGGTACAAGTAAGGATCAGATAGATCCGTAGGGTGTCACCTGTTTAGGGAGATGAAGGAGTTAGTAGGGTTTTTCCAGGGTTTCAAACTTCTCTATGTAAGAAGAGAGGAAAACAATGTTGCTCATTTATGTACTAGAGAAGCTCTTAGTTTAGATATGGATGTTTTAAACTTTGATGTAAGTCCTGATTTTCTGACTGAGGCTGTTCAGTCAGAATGTGTTTCACCTGATTAATAAAGTTTAAAGGTGAGTGTCAAAAAAAAAAAGGATGAGGAGGTTTTGCACTTGCTTGAGCAATGTACTTACTCCAAGCACTCAGAAAAACACCTCCATATCTTCTACTCTAAGTGACCCTCAATGAGTAAATATCAACAACTTTAGATATTTTATTCAATTGTTTTCCACAATTCAGTTTATTAATTATTAAAACATAACCATATGAAAAACAAGGTCAAAGCGACACCTTTATGATGTACCAATAACTAAGACATTGTGTATTTTGTACTGAAAATAGTAAACATAAACGTTTCCTAACACAAAGCGCACAAACACGCTCTTTGTTATTGCATCCATCTGTCGAAGGGACTATCAAGGACTCTAACTCATGTGCTATGACTATATAACCATATTTTTATACTGACATATTGCAAAAATCTAAGGAGCTATGAATGTATTTCTCGAACTGATGCCCTCGCAACTAGTTTTGATAAAAAACAACATAGTTGTAAAACAATATGATACAACAAAAATCGAGGTATAAGTCAAACTTAACATGATAGATTTATTTTAAACTTCGCTAGTACAGTAATTAGCTAAAACAAGCGGAGAGAGAGCGTCTCGTGGCGGAAGAGAAAAATTCTGAATTGCCACAACATCATTATCCACTGTACATGTCTACATAGGAAAGTCAAAATAGATGGATCTGCCGCGTGTGTGACACGTGGAGCCGACAGGGACGCGCGCGCATGTGCACGTCGGTCGCCACCAATAGTACCGGCCACGACGCGGCGCCCGGCAGCCGGCCGGGTCGGCTCAATCCGGCTCGAGGGGGCGCCCCTGCCGTGCACCAGAAATATCCTCTTCTCGCGCGTACTCGACTCCCCTCCAGGCTCCAGCTCGACTCGAATCGCTCTATAAAATCCCACGCCTCTCAGCTCCTTCTCCCACTTCTCCCCTCCTCACTCCTCTAGCTAGTTTTCTCTTCAGAGAGCAAGTTCAATTTTCAAGTAGAGTAGTAAGAGCGTTTCTTCGTTCCAATCAAGATGGTAGAGAAGTGCGGTAGCGATGTAGGAGGAGAAATAATGGTGGTGGTAGCCCCAATCGCCGGAGACCACCCCCACCAGCTTCTTGGTGTTGTTTCTTGCCCGGCGCCGGTTGAGGTACTCCTGCAGGTTGCACCAGAGTCCACGGCCGGCAAGCAGGTGGCCACACAGCGCCCGCTGGTGGAAGGCTTCGCCGTGCTGGAGCCGCCGGTGGACGCGGAGGTGGCGGCGGAGAGGGCAGACGACGTGGCGGCGCTGCTCGCCGCCTTCGGCAACCACCTCCACGAGAGGACCGCACACCACCTGGGTACTGCCCCGCGCGCGACCGTTGTGCCCAATGTCGTACGACGATCGAGTGCATACGACGTGTTGCTACATATAGCAAAGCTCGATCATCCGTTTTTTTATATCTAAAGAAAAAAGCAAACCCAACATTTTGAAAATCATGTCGGACGGTTAAGACGAAAGCTTCTGATTTTTTTTTTTGACATTTTATTCACCCTTTTGCCAAATAGTGTTTCAGTCTTTTTTCTCAAGTGTCGGCCACTTTTGTGAAGTCTTTTATCTGTTTTTCATATTTTTTTTTGGATTTGTTCAAATTAATTCTTTTTGTGCAATTGCTCTTTATTTGATGGAATTGCATTTCATTGGGTCGGGTTGAACTTCAATGGTCGAAATACTAAATGAAACACTATTTTTTCAAAAGTGAAGCATTTTTCAGGCTCTACATCGAAATGATGCACGCAACTAAACGAATCAAAACTCGTAATTTTTTCATTGACATGCGCCCTAAGTACTTCCAAAATTTTGTAGTGTCTTACTGGTGTAGTACTTAGCATCTAAAAATACATGTCTTCTGCCTAGCTTTACTAATTTCCTCCCCTGTAAACAAGATTTAGAGATGGATCTCACTGAAAGAGAACTAACATGATCTTGGCTACCAATCTCCACCCAAAATATGATATTGCCCACCATTCTCGTAGTTTGTTTCCCCTCGACAAGCTGCTCCCTCTTTTGCTTTATTTTCATTGATTTATTGGTTAGCTACTTGGAGTTAACTAATCAAGAATTTGGTGAGAACCGCACAAATTAACATACTAAACTAGTTCCAGCTACCAACAGAATCTTGCATTTAAAAAATATAATCAATAAAATATACTCAATCTCAAACTGTAATATTTAACTAGAAAACAACTACACCGAAAAGATACCCCCATTTCACATGTTTATCATGCATATATGGATATATCTTCGAATATACATAGAAACACCATGTTTCAACAACCGTGCCACACACATTTTATCATCTACTACGAGTTTCCAACGCATGTTGCATGCATTGATCAGTGTATTTGAAAATTTGCAGGGTACCCGTACAACTTGGATTTCGATTTTAGCGTCTTGGCGCAGTTCCAGAATTTCTCCATCAACAACCTTGGAGACCCTTTCATCGAGAGCAACTATGGTGTCCACTCCAGGCAGTTCGAGGTAGCTGTGCTCGACTGGTTTGCCCGCCTCTGGGACCTCCAGCAAGACGAGTATTGGGGCTACATCACTAACTGCGGCACTGAAGGAAACCTTCATGGTCTGCTAGTCGGGTTAGTATCTATTTATGTTAATATGTCTCCATCTCGATTGGAACATATGAATGTCACGTGCACTATGGATTTATTTCATGTAAGAATTGGTACATGGTTATTTCATTTTGGTTTTGGCGACTATCCTTTTTTGGAAAAGGTTCTGTCTAATTATAGTTGAGTATATTATTCTTTGTTTGCTAGGAGAGAACTTTTTCCTGATGGGATTATATATGCGTCTCACGAGTCACACTACTCTATCTTCAAGGCAGCTAGGATGTATAGAGTTGAGTGTGTCAAGATCGACACTCTTGTTTCCGGAGAGATGAGTTGCATAGATTTTAAGTCCAAGTTACTACAAAATCCCGGAAAGCCCGCGATTGTCAATGTGAACATAGGTTACCATCTTACCTCCACCCACCAAGTAAAATTAATTTGGATAAACTTTCAAGTTTTTGCTTAAACTTTCTTGAGGTTCAACTCTGACATCCTTGTCTGCTTCTATCTCTTTCTCTTGCAGGGACTACAGTTAAGGGTGCAATAGACGACCTTGACAAGATTATAAGAACGCTTGAAAAATGTGGATTCAAAGATCGATTCTACATCCATTGTGATGGTGCTCTGGCTGGCCTTATGATGCCATTTATCAAACATGTGGGTCATGTTAATTTCAAGTATTCAAGATACTTAGCACGTGTGTCATAACAGTTTTTAACAAATCAACTAATTTACTATATTGTATTTTATTGTAGGCACCAAAGGTGACATTTAAGAAGCCTATCGGAAGCGTTAGTGTTTCCGGTCATAAGTTCATGGGATGCCCAGTACCATGTGGCGTGGTAATAACAAGGCTGGAACATGTGAAAGTGCTTTCTACCGACATTGAATACTTATCATCGAGAGATGCAACGATCATGGGTAGCCGCAATGGGCACGCACCTATGTTCCTATGGTACACACTAAACAAGAAGGGTTACAGAGGCATCCGTAAAGAAGTCCAGAAGTGCCTGAGAAACGCTCATTATCTCGCAAACCGTCTCAAGGATATGGGAGTAAGTGCGTACCTTAATGCGTTGAGCAACACCGTGGTGTTCGAGAGGCCATGGGATGAAGCATTCGTGCACAAGTGGCAGCTTGCCTGCGAGGGGAGCATCGCGCACGTGGTGGTGATGCCCAATGTCAGCGTAGAAAAGCTCGACGGCTTCGTGGAAGAGCTCGTCACTAAACGAAGCCCATGGCATGAAGGCAAAGAGTTTAGTGTACCATGCATTGCAAAAGACATAGGGGTCGAAAATTGCCTATGCGGCCAGCATAACAAGAAGTCAAGAATTGCGTAAGGTTTTGAAAGGCTTGGATAGCGACTATCAAATAGTTTTTAATGTCATAAATGATTGGTTTGGCTTTTGTAAATTGGAACTTGATGCATGTCGGTCTCCATCTTTTCGGCTGAACCATCTAAGAAGGCGACATGTGTTTAGCAATGTGGTGTTGACTGTTGATAGACTGTTTGGACTCGTGCTTGTTATTGTGTTTGTCCCTAGTTTCCGTTATCCATCTATGCCTCTTATTCACAATTATAATTTCTGTTCTAGGTTTACTTAAATTCAAACTTTATAAATTTTGAATATATATTTAGGAAAACATAATAATATCTACAACAAAAAATATATGGTATCAGAATTGCCATAAAGCATATTTTCAAATAATATATATTTGGTATAGGGATATCAATTTTTTTCTTATTTTCTTGATCAAACTTTGCAAAGTTTGACTTGAACTATACTAAAATACGAACTAAATAAAAGCAGAGGGAGTACTATTTTTTTACGAAACACTTTATTACTACCTAGCATGGTGTATGTTTGGTTTGTTGCACTGGATCTGGATGCCTATTAAACCGAATTTTACAAGTGACGACACGTGTTACAATTCTTTAAAAAATTATCATGTTAAACCTAGTTTAATTATACAGATGACGGGGGCTTGGAATTCGGAGTTTTGTTGTCACAAATGATTGATTTGGCTTTTATAAATTAGACCCCATTGCTTGGGAGGTGGCGTTTTGGCTCATAGGAGCATTTGCTCCCATTACACAAAATAATTAAAAAGTAATTTTAAAAATGTCAAAAAATTCTGACATAATTTTTTTGGTGTACATCGTGACATTCTTTGTTAGTGCACAAATTTTCATGGAGAAACAATATTTTATGTGGCATGTACAAAAAAGACAAAAAAATGTCCTGTACGTAGTCGTGTTATAGCATCAAAATTTGTCTTTTTTACAGGAGCCACAAATTTTTTTAGTTTCTTTTAAAAACTTGTGCACGAACATTAAATGTGTAGATGTACATGAAAAAATTTACTTTAGAATTTTTTGACACTTCGAAATGTAGATTCACATAGTGGAAGCAAATGCTCCTATGAGCCAAAGTGAATATCCCCCACTGCTTGCCACTATCCATCTTCTTTGTTGTGTATTGTCTATGATAGAGAAATTTAGTTATGTTTGTAATGTTGATAAACTAGCTGGTGTTTGTGATCAGTCTAGGATTGCTGTATCCATTATCCGCAACCTTTTGATTTTTTAATTGATTTAGATTTACTACAATATATATTATATAAATTCGGGGAATAAAAAAGGATTGAAGGGAGCATATGTTTTGTTGTGTTGCACGTGGAAGCCTATTAACCAATATTTACAGTGACAGTATGTAAAATGTTGAAAATGAGATCAATAATAAAAAAACTAGATCGACAGTAAATAGACAAAAAAAATGAGATGAGTAAAAAAAACAAAAAAAAATCTGAATTCCTTCATGGCAAAGGTAGCGGGTTACATGATGCTTCATGGTAAAGGTAAACGGCTCATTCCGGAAGAAAAGAAGAAAGAAGACGGAGAATCGGGGAAAGGAAGAAGAGAGCCGAGCGCCGGAGGCCAGAGAAGCTCCGCACGGCACGTCGTCAGTCGTCACCTCCTCCTCCTCCCAAATCGCATCGCATCGCATTCCCCGACGCGGCGCGCACCGCCCGTGGTGGTAGTCGAGGCTTTGTTCTTTCCTTCCTTCCTTCCCACATACCCCGCACACGCCTCATCACCGATGAAGATCACAGCGTTGCTGGTGCTCAAGTCCCCCGGCGACCCGGCTTCCGCCTCGTCGGCGGGCGGCGAGCAGCAGCAGCAGGCGGTGGTGCTAGCGAACGCGTCGGACGTGAGCCGCTTCGGCTTCTTCCAGCGGCCGGCCGCGCGCGAGTTCATCGTCTTCGTCGCCCGCACCGTCGCGCTCCGCACCGCCGCCGGCAGCCGCCAGACCGTTCAGCACGAAGGCACGCCTACTCTGCTCTACACCCGGCGCGTCCTACTCCCCTGTCGCGATATGTGGTCTGACTGACGCCTCTCTGAACCCTCGTCCGTGCTGCAGAGTACAAGGTGCATTGCTACAACCCGAGCGGCCTCTGCGCCGTCATCTTCACCGACGACCACTACCCCGTCAGAAGCGCCCACTCCCTCCTCATCAAGGTACCACCATCAGATTTTTGTGGCGCTGTGTGTCTCTGTCAAACGAGGTTCCCGTCCGTAACAGTGAATTCGGTTGCTCTGTTCCCGTAATAGTGAATTCACATGAGTTGTTTGGTTGTTCCATTCCTTTTGAGTTCCGCAGGTTCTCGAGGAGTACCAGAAGAACTTTGGAGAGTCATGGAGGACAGCGGAAGAGGATGCCACCCAGCCCTGGGAATATCTGGATGACGCCCTCACGAGATACCAGGTTCCGCTGTTAATAGCTCTCTCTTTCTCTGCATCTAGGAGAATGTGGCGCTCAGATGTCTTCAATTTACAGAGAAAGTAAATCATACTGCAGTAATATAAATTGGCTACACGCCCATTGTTTTGAAATGAACACTTACCTTGACATTTATTAAGAGGATTGACATAATACTGCCCAACTCACTGTTCATACGGCCCAGGCGCCAGTGCTGAATTAGTTGGAAATCAAATTAAAGACAAGACAACTAGTTCCCTTACTAGGTTTATTTCTTTTTATGCATTCGATGTATTGACATGGTTGGTGCCTCATTAGATCAACTTCATATGTTCATTTGGTGGAAAATATTGCCTGGAAAAACGTAAGTTCAACTATCTGGAACCAAAACTAACTTGCTCAAAGCTTAACACATTCTCTACTTAAAACTGTACAGAGGTTTGTCCATGAAAAGAGTCCAAACAACATCCGTGTATGCAGCCAAATGGTTTACCAGGGCATTTTTAATTTGAAATATCCTGAAGCATGGTTTGATACTCTGTTTGCTTTTTCGAAATATTTCTGTTGCAGGATCCTGCAGAGGCTGACAAGTTGCTAAAAATTCAGAGGGACTTGGATGAAACCAAGATTATTCTCGTAAGTAATGATATCACCTATGAACTACTGATGCTATTACCCATGTTCTTTTGGGTGCATTTGTAAGAAAAATCATGTGTATACTCAATTAATATTCATAATAGATTACGTTATTTATATCTGTTCCCTGTGAAAGAAAAACCATCATGGCACTTAGGCTACTCATAGTGGAGAGTAACATAAGATGGTATCATGCATAAGTTACTAGTCCATGTTATTACCTTCATAGTGGAAAGTAACTTAGAGGTGGTATCATGTAAAGTCTAATTTATTAATTTGTAGACTCATTTTGTTTTGGGGTGTGTAATGTTATGGTAACTTACCACCCTCTCTCTTTCTTCATTTATTGTTATGCCATGTCACCAAAATATCTTGGAGTGTGTGATGTTACTAGCTAAGTTACTCCCACTATGAGCAGTCTTAACACATGTTTTCCCTTTATTTTCTGAACTTGTTGAGTTTAAATTAGTCGGTATTGTGATACAAGTACAAATCCAGTGGACTTAATTCAACTTGCATGTGATGTGTGTTATGAATAATCTGGTCAAGTAGTGTACGCAGGTTCATGTGTTGAATATAGGTCGAAAACCTGGAAAAAGTTGACACATCACTGAGCTACAGCAGGGCTCCTTCTGGCTGTTAGATTAACATTGTCATGTCAAATTAGTTCCATGTATATTTGGTAGCTTCTCAATAGCTCTCAGAAATAATACAAAAGTCAAACACATGTAGGAGCTCAGTTTTATTGCTTCGGATGAATGTCTTATGTGTGACAAGTGTTTGGTGATTTTATTTATCTTTTGTAAAATACTAAAATGTCCGCTTTTCGGATATCCTCTTTTCTGCTTATTTAGTTTAGTTGTGTATGCCCAACAATGATTCTTGTCTCTTGAAACTAGTTAATGCTCGCTTCTATAATTTAGCCTGAAAAATAATTCACCCGTTTATTCATAATTTGAATCATTGCAGCACAAGACCATTGACAGCGTGCTGGAAAGAGGTGAACGGTTGGATAGCCTAGTAGCAAAGAGTTCAGACCTAAGTGCTGCTTCACAGGTATGGAAGTTCTCATTGGGTTACTGCGGTATGCCAATTTACAGATTCATGTTGCGTGCAGCGATTCTAGTTCAAGTGGACCCTATGTATGGCTTCCACAAATTATGTATGTAACTGCGCCATTCTAACTTGAACCAGTGCATGGAAAAAAGTATACTGTGACTGCCTTTCATCTGTTTACATAGAGAAGCAAATCCTTGTAAGTCGATGAATGAGCTCGTGTTCATGCTATCGTACTGATTGTTTCCAGTCGTTCCTCTGCAGATATTCTACAAGCAGGCTAAGAAAACCAACTCTTGCTGTACAATCCTGTAATAAAGTTCATCTTCCTAGGGCAGTGGTGGTATTGAGCTCAGCAGTGCCAAAGGCATCTCCGTTTACCGCTTCTTAATCCTGAGATGTATTGTCATAAAACATTACGTTGGTCTACACAGTGAATAGGTCTTAGTCCACAGGTTCTCGTGTGATTCTCTGCAAGTAATGCATAAGTATGGTCAGGGTGTTGTTATGAGTAGAGTTGTGTTTACTGCTGTGTTGAAGCTACTTGGTGCTGATGAACCTTTACGGCTGCCATATGTTACTAACTGATTATTACTTGCCGCATTCCCATAGCGATTAGTTAGTTGATATTGCGTTTTTCAATTTGCAGAAGAGTTAGCACGTTAACTTGCAGAGGAGTTAGGGGTTGTTTGGTTCCTAGCCCATTTTGCCAAGCCAAAGTTTGGCAATTTGGCATGTGTTTGATTTTTGCCACACTTTGAAGCTGCCACATTTTACTATTCATATGGCCTACCTATTATAGAGTGTATTTTTTTACCAACTTTTATCATACTTTGTGGCTTTCAAAATCCAAGCCACACTTTTGTCGCTGCCAAAGTTAGGTTTGGCAAAGTGTGGCTGGGAACCAAACAGGTCCTAAGTACATCAGCTTGCAAACTGATATCCCTAGAAATTTGCAGAAGAGTTAGCGATTGGTAAGCCCATTTGCTTGTGGAAGAGTACATCATCGGAGCATTAGATATCTGTCATCATCCAACAAATAAGCAGGTTGGATCACTGCATCACAATTTATGCCAAAAATCATCTTAGAAATTGCATAAATTTCAGTCCAAAATGATAGATAAAGCTGATGATAATTTCAGTACCATTACATTGTTCCAAAACTAAGCCATTCTTTGATTTCAGCTTTTATCCGAACCAGAGTATTGTTTACAGCTTTTATCCAAACCAGAATAATAACTTACGTAATTGGAAGGAAACGTGTAGTATCATGACGTGCGTGGCCCAATATTGGCTATTACGGAGTACTATTCAACTTGTTGATTCTGTTTTCTGTTTGGGTGGTGCTGAGCGTCCCCCGGGGGATCGGAAGCCCCGATCCCCCGCCTCCTACGTCCGACACGTGTCCTGGGACCACTCACGACTAGTCCACAGACGGAAACTCCACCAATCTCCCCAAAAAATGCAAGCCTTCGTCCCGTCTTCTCTCCACGCGTGGGCGGCCCCGTCACCATGACGACCCCGTTACCATGGGCGGCCCAGCTTGGCCCCTGACCGGCGTCCAGCTCCGGCGAGGGTTCGGCGAGGTCGGCCTCCACGCCCCCTTGCAGTAGACGACTCGCGCGGCCGCAGCATTTGTTGTCCAGCGAGGTAGCAGTGGCCATCCACCATGGTAGCAGTTGTCCTGCACCAAGGTAGCTTCGCCCCAATCGTCGCCGGAGAAGACCACCGGAACACTTGCAGCATCTCGGGCTCCCTCTGCCAGCACCTAGGACCGTCGGCAATCACATTGCTGACAACCGCTTGCAGCATCTTGCAAAATCGCTGGCCGCGCCGCTACTGATAGATGATAGCACCGCCGCCATTCCTTTGTAGCACCGCCGAGCGCCGCTCGCAGCAACGCTGGACGCCGGTCGGAGCAACGTTGGGCGCCGCTGGCAGCACCACCACTGATAGACGGTAGCATCGCCGGGCGCCTCGTAGCAACGACGCGCGCCGGACGTAGCACCGCTACGCGCCGTAGGTAGCAACGCCGCGCGCCCGTCGGAGCAGTGCCGGGCGCCGCTCGCAGCAACGCCGGGCGCCGGTCGGAGAACCACCGGGCGCCGCTCGCAGCAACGCCGCGCGCCGGTCGGAGAACCACCGGGCGCCGCTCGCAGCAAACGCCGGCTGCCTCTCCCAGCAGCTGCCTGGTTCGTAGCACCGCCCTGGCCGCTAGTAGCGACGAGGTCCGGGCGAGCACCTCCGCAGGGGCGTTGGCGGCGTTTGCCGGTTCGTAGTGCGAGAGACGCCGCCTGGAAGCACCGGTTCTCGCCGGAGGTAGGAGACAGAGAGGTCTCGCCGGACGTGCTCGAGGCCAGCGGCACGGCGAGCTCCAGGCCGGCAGCAGGGAGAGGCGCCTAGCACAGACGAGCTCAAGCTATGGTGGCAGAGAGTATCTGCGGCGTGGTGTGGGGACGAAATTGTGGTCTTATCCTCTCGATTGAGGTGGGAGGAGATGAGCTGTGCACGTGGTGTGCGGGACAGCTGCGCATGAAGAGATAAGGTGAAGGGAGAGGTCGACGTGGCTAGCTTCTATCCGCGCGATCGCCCCGATCGGACGACGCTCGATGCGGAGGAAGGCAACAACGGATCCCCCGGGGGAAGGAGAGCGTTTTCCTTTCTGTTTTCTGTTTTGGGGCTGGGATTCCATGTTTCCTTTCTCAGGTGCTTGTGGTGTCGGTATCAGTGGCGAATCCAGCCCATTTTGTTAGGGTGGGGCAGACCTTACTTAGCTGGGCTTTTGTATTTTTTTTATTTTTTTTTATATAAGACATATGGGCTGGGCCAAATCTTAGGGTGGGGCCAGCCCCACCCTTTCACCCTGTTGGCTCCGCCACTGGTCGGTATCCGTATAGTATTGTAGTCGCCTCGAACTAGTTCATGTCCAAATCGGAGAAACATGTACACTCTATCCGACTCATATGCCAGACTCAAGGAGCTGCTGGACCAGTTTGCGGATGCGACTGGTTTGACGATCAACTTCCACAAAAGCACCCTGGTCCCCATGCACGTCCCTGAGGCTGATTTGGTGGCGATCCAAGCTGCTCTCGTACTGTCGGGTTGAAGGCTTTCCTCGGACTTATCTTGGCTTGCCCCTCTCCCCGCGAGAAGCTCACCATGCTCCACTTCGCGCCTTTGATTGCCAAAGTGGACAAGTACCTATCCGGGTGGTGTGCTCTGCTCGCTCTCCGGTGGTGGGCGGGTGGTGCTTGCTCAATGCCGGTGCTCGATGCCCTCCCCACCTTTGCCATGGGGGCCCTCGACCGCCGCCCGCCTTACTCCGCGCCATTGACGCGCTCCGCCGGGCTTTCCTCCGGAACGTGCCTGGGGCGCGCGACCGGCGCCAAATGTCTCGTCGCTCGGGACGTGGTGTGCCGTCCCAGGGGGAGGGTGGCCTTGGGATCAAGTGCCTCGCCGTGAAAAATGAGTGTCTCGCAGCTCAAGCTTGTGCACCGTCTTCACTCCGACGTCCTCGCCCCGTGGCCCCGCCGGGCTTGGGTGTGGCCGCCGGCCATGTTGCTCCCGGCCAGCATTGGAAGCACCTCCGAGCGCTCATGCCGCTATACCGGAGCATTTCGGTGGCCAAGGTGGGAGACGGGCAGCGGGTGCCGTTCGGTTGGACAAGCCGGATTGGTGGGGAGGCCATTGGCAGCCGGTGGCCCATTCTCCTCTCGCATGCTCGCGTCGGGACGCCACGGTCGGCTCCGTGATCGCCGTCGGCGTTCGTCGACCGCCGGTCCCGAGGCCGACCGCCGCCGCCGAGCGCTCGCTCCCGGCCCTCCTCGCCCTGGTGGGTGAGGTCGCGCTCTCGGAGGCGACCGACACGCGCGAGCCGGTGCGGCTGCCGCAAGAAGGCCGGAGGCCCGGATGCCTCGGCGCTCGTACCGGCCGCGCACACGGGGCGGCGTCGACGACCCCGCCCACGACTTTGTGTGGAAGAACTTTGCGCCCTCCAAGGTGCGGTTCTTCGCCCGGTTGCTGTCCAAAGGGCGGGTGCGAGCCACGGCGTCGCCGCTCGCACAAGAACATCCCGGCGGTCGCCGAGCCGGCTGCCCCGTTTGCCATGCTCCTCCGGAGACGGCGAACCACATCTTCTTCGAGTGCCTCTTCGCGCGGCGGTTTTGGGGTGCTGTGGGCTTTCGGTCCCCGACGCCGCCGATGTCAAGCTCCTCCACGAGTAGGCCGCTCATGCCGCGGTGCCTCCGGACTCGCCTCGACGTTCACCCCGCTGTGCTTGTGGAACCTGTGGAAACATAGGAATGCCGTCGTCTTCCGTGAGCAGCAACCCCTGCCTCCCGCCGCTCGCTGCATCTCTGTCGGAGTGAGGCTCGTTTCGGCGAGCTAGACTACCCGGGGATCAAGAACTCGCGGAGGCAGCCTTGGCTGGGCTGCCTAACCGAGAACATCGCCTCCGTCCGATGTTCTCTCTCCCCTGTACCTCCTTTATCTGAAAAACTCCCCCTGTACAAACTCTTATGGCCTTGGGGCCAAGCAATATATACAAATATTCAGGTGGGGACTTTGTCCCCCCCGGTGACCATCAAAAAAAAAAAATATGCCAGACTCGAGAAAATCAATCGAGACAGTATATATGTCAAACTTTGTTATATTTCCCCGGCCCAGGCCAAGACCCGATCAATCAGCTATAATCGGAGGCGCAATCCAGAGGAAGAACACGTCGACAACCAGCAACATCGATCATGGAAGCCCCGTATGACGTGGTCCGTGAGATCCTCGTCCGCGTCAAGGACAAAACTACGCTCTTCCGCTGCGCCACCACCTGCAAGGGATGGTGCAGCCTCCTCGTCGCCGACACCTCCTTCCTCCGGCGCTGCTTGCCGCAGGACGACGCGCCGTCCCCCTTTTTCGGCTTCATCGCCCAGCGACACTGGTACGCGCCGTGCTTCGTCCCGGTGCCCCATCCGGTGTTAGCTCCCCGTCCGGTGTTGTATAATGGCCGCCGCTTTCTCGACTCATTCATCCCCGGCGTCCCTGCCGGCTATTTTGATAATGCGGTGCCTCTAACCTCGCGCCGCGGCTTACTCCTCGTGCGCCTCGAACCACACCATGTGGCCGACGATCCTGATTCGAGCAGCGTGCTCATGGCCGTGTGTAACCCGCTCGCCGCCACGGTCCAGGAGCTCCCTCGTCTAGAGCATTATTGGGATTTCCAGGAGGGCAATGAAGTGACCGGTTTCGCCCTACTTACCGATGCCGACTGTTCTTCCAGCTCCAACGGCACCGGCGGGGTGCGGCGGCCGCCCGACTTCTTCAAGGTGCTAATCATTACCATCGACCATAGCCGTAGGCGCTACAATCTCCACACCTTCTCGTCAGCCGGCGAGTCGGGATGGAACACGTGCTCCGGTGTCCACGGCATCTCCGCGATGCTCAGGCAACGCGATGCCGTCGTGCTCCGTGGTGCGGCACACTGGCTCTTGTCCGGCGCGACAGGAACCTACACGCTAGATGTGAGCGCCGGCCATCTCTCCTCTAAAAAAATGATGGGCGTAACAGTCTATAGCTTTTGTAGAAAATACTGTGGCAAGTCATACCTTACCGTCAACGGTGAGGGGAACCTTACGGTGCTCCGTCTACGGAAGAACGGTCGATGGTTAGAGATCTGGACATCGCATGACAACGGGAGATCCTTTCAAGCTTCGACACTCGTGCTACAACAATCAGATCGGCGGAAGAATGGATATACTCACGTGTACACTTGCTTGGGAGAGAAGGGCGGCATGATGCTCGTCAAGGTCAACAATAGACACGTCTACATGGTCGATATCAAGACAGGGGTGATGTGGGAGGTCCCGGATTGGCCAAGCAGTAATGCTCTCAACCGTAGAAAGATTGTGCCCTTTGAGATAGATTGGCCAGCCTTTTTTGCTTCTAGACTTGCATATGTTGTGTGTTAAGATCTTCTAGCTGGATTTAGCTGACATGACGTGCAGTGCATGCAAGCTCATCTATAGGACATACATAGGTTAGATAAACCTTGATAATTGATACGTGTTAGTGAGGTGCCACGTCCCACCTGCTTCTGAGCCCAATTGGCGGCCCATCTCTCATCAACCGTCGAATGGTGGATCGAGTTGGTTTCTCAATCTTTTGGTTAATTAGGTGGGTTGATTATTAAGCACAAGTGTATACTTCTTTTTCTCTTCCGTTGAAACCTTTTTCTTTGCCAAAATTCCACCAATCTAAACCCAAAATAATAAAAATTACAAGTACGTCTTTGGACCACCTAACGATGACTACAGCCACTGACACAAGCCGAAGACGTGCCGCCATCCTGATCCCTCCATCACCGGATCCAGGCAAAGCTTATCCGTTGGAACCTGGCATAACCTGATAGATGCTTTGATTATCTATAACGCGAGGCGATAGCGTTTTTTCTGATAACCATGGGCGCAAAATACGTAGGAACTTACACCATGCACACGTTTGTATTATTCGCTCCAACTCTCATCAGAAGCAGATTATTATTTTCTTACAGCTTTTATCCGAACCAGGGTACTATTCAACTTGTTGACTCTGTTTTCGGTTTTGGGGCTGTGAGTGGGATTCCATGTTCCCCCTCTCTCATGTCCCAGTGGTGTCGGCCTCCAAGTATGAAAAAATCATACCGGTATCTGTATAATATTGTAGTCGCCTCCAACAAATTCATGTCCAAATCGGAGAAACGGGTACTCATATACCAGCAGACTCGAGAAAATTAATCGAGATAGTATATACAATGTCAAACTGTGTTACCCCGGCCCAGGCCAAGACCCAATCGATCAGCTGTAATCGGAAGATCAATTCACAGAAAGAACACGCCGACCACCAACATCATGGAAGCTCCGTATGACGTGGTCCGTGAGATCCTCGTCCGCGTCAAGGACGTGACTACGCTCTTCCGCTGCGCCACCACCTGCAAGGGATGGTGCAGCCTCCTCGTCGCCGACAGCTCCTTCCTCCATCGCTGCTTGCCGGAGCACGTGCCATCTCCTTTCTCCGGCTTCTTTGCTCAGCGGTACTCGGTGACGCCTGCGCCGTACTTCGTCCCGGCACCCCATCCAGTGTTAGGTGTTAGCCCGGCCCCGTCGGGTGTTATCTCTACTACTTAAAAAAGGGGAAGTGGTTCCGTCGTCAGGCCTACTAGGAAGCATTGGCACGGCGGCACGCCGTGCCCGTCGGGTTATCATGTGTAGATTAATAAAATCCACATATTACCTTCGAAGGTACCATGGTAAAACTACGACTGGAAAAATATGTCAGAGAATAAAGAAAAGGGAAAAAATAAATTACTGCTAGAGAATTACTATAAAAGAAATACAAACTGTAAAGGAGGTACCTTGGGGTAACTACCGATGGGACATTACAGCCGGGAAGCTATCTCAAAAAGTTACCGTCGAAGAGTAAAAGGAGAGAAACAAAAAATGTTCGAAGACTGTTGTAGAATTTCTCATCATCGAGAACGTACCGTGGGGTAACTACCAGTAGAAAGTTACGGGCGGACAGTTATCTCTAGAAGTTAACGTCACAAAATAAAAGGAGAGACGTGTAAAAAAATGTTTTCAAACAAAGGGCGACGCGGTAGCCGCTGATTGGTAGAAAATGATGGCTCTCTAATGCCCACCCAGTGGAGCTTTGTGAGCTAGATATCTATATATATTCACACCGGTACATAGTATATATGTATACACCGGTTACACGATATATTATGCCCGATGTGTATTTTTGGTGTGTAGTAACACGCGAAGTTTACAGCCTGGCGGGAAATTATGCACCCTTGAAAAGTGAGAGTATGGAAACCGCGTAGAGAAACTACGGGTAGAAAGTTGTGTCAGAACATACTGTCTAACGGAAAATTTACGGTTGATATCCGACATCAAACTACGGCAATAAAATTGCGCAATCTCAAAGACTTGTGGTAGGGTAAGTACCACTTGAAATTTAGGTCCCGGAAATTTTTGCCAGAAAATGACCATCGAGTAATTAAAAAGAGTTGGGAAAAAATACTATCGTAGATGTACGCTAATTGCCGTCGGAAACTTACGGCCGAAAATGTGTATTGAATCGAGTTGTGTTAAATATTACGGCCAAAAAGTTATGCCAGAAGATTTCTTTCAAGTAATTTAAAAAGAGAGCTAAAAATATGTCATCTATAAATTATGGCTATAAAGGTATTTTCAGAATTCCCACCAAGAAGTTTTAAAAGAAGGGGCCTAAAAACGCCATTGCAGATGTAGGTAACTTTTTGTTTGAGAGGTATAGGTAGGTAGCTACAGCCAGAAAATTTCTGATGGAAAATTGTTGTGTCTAAAACTATGATTCAAAACTCTCAAAAGAGGAAAATAAGAAAATAAAAATATATTGTAGCATATGCCACATGTTAGAGATTGATTGGAAGGAAGTGGGTATCTACAGTGCATGAAAGTGAAGCACTCTCCTTCAAGCAAAAGGGTTCAACTTTAATATACCCAATTTCTATTACGTGCCTGAGCTCGCTGTTGTCTTACGCGGTGCTCATCCGCGGCACACGTTGGATCAAGATCAGACGATGGACTGGCTTTCTAGCGGGGACCACACGCACGTGCCTTATCTGGTTCACTCCTTCCTCATCCCCACCACCGGCATATCCGAAAGAAATTCCCCACCTAGATCTTCTCTCCCTATGAACTCGAACCGAGCAGCTGAAGGAGAGTGATTGGGGCCCCAATCGGGTGAATCGCGAGCTCGGCGGAGATGGGACGTGATGCGCTGGTGGTGGGGACCGGCGGACCGACGGCGCCCGCGCTCCCGAGTCGATGGCGACGGCCATGGTCTTGGCGCGGCTATGCGGAAGAGAGGAACGAGCAGCGCTGATGCTCCTGCGGCGAATGGCGGCTGCCATGGAGGGTGTGGTGGTGGTTGCAGTTGTGAATCGAGAAACGGCAACGGTGGATCAGGTTGCGTTGACTTCGAGCGCGAGGTAAAGGACTTCGTTGATGTTCCCATTCAGCTTTCCCACGTCCCTCTAGGCACCATCGTGCGTGGTCTATTTCTGGAGATGTGTTTTCTTTTCTTCCAAGATCCGATCCTGATTTGCATTGGAAACTCCAAGTGAAACTCCGCTGATTTGTTTGGGATTGTTCTCTGCCTCCATTATTTTTTATTGTCCCAGCTGTATTTGATTCAGATAATTTATGGGTCTAATGCATATTGGTGATATAGTTCTTTTTTTACTTTCAGATCAATAGGAGGATCTAAATTATGTTCCAGCATGTAATTTTTGCAGACTAATTTTTTGCCACTTAACTTTTTTTACTTCCAAATCAGTAAATGGATGCAAATTATTGTTCCTGGATGTAATTTCTTTCATTTTCCTACATCCACCTCTGCCATCTTTTCGTTTTTTACATCCTTAATTGGAATTACAAGCACCAATATTTTTTTCCGTGGATGTAATTTTTGGTGTATCTGCATGTATTTTTTTTCCTATTTTTAGATCCACTACTGTAAATTTTACATCTCAATCACAAATACGAGCATCTTTTTTTATTTTTCTACATACACCGCTGCTATTTTTACATCCCTAATTCGAATCATAACTAGCTGGTATGAGTCGTTTGGGGGATGTAATTTTTACAACGGACCAAAGGGTGAAATTAATTAGGATGTACTTTATTAATTTTAATATGTACTTACGGTTCGTAAATTACAAAGCTAGCTGCAGAGGTGACGAGCTGAAGGAAAGAAAAGCTCCTGCCGGTTTCACACAGTGGGAACGCGTATTTTTCCACTTTTGGTAAGGTGTCGCTTTCAGCCATGGTCCACATACTATTTTAGGGGAGGGCACTCCGGTAGACTAACCGGTGCTATAGCACCGTGTAGCAACGTCCTTTAATATCTATACCTAATAATAAAGGAGCTAAGGTTTCTGCCAAAAAGTTTCGTCAACGCTTTTTTTTGGACCGTTTTACCCTCCCACCAAAGCACATATAACGCACAATGCCACCGTGTGTACCGGTTCGTTCTTTTTTTTTTCCTCACACATCGGTCCACCTCCCGAGAGATCCAATCTGGCCTTGTTTTTCTCTATTTCTTCCCTCACCCGACCGAAAATTTACCTTACCCGAGTCCCGACTAGGCACAACACCTCTTCTTTCCTTCTAAGAGCCTTTAAATATGGATCGATCCCTGCATCAAATCGATCCGTAATCCAGATCGAAATCGCCGAGAAACTCCTTCAAGCAGCCTAGATCTGGACGGAATCAAAATTGGCACCTCTCCTCGATCGAACAGCAAGATCGGAGGGGCCAGGAAGGGGATCGCTAGCGTTTGTCCCTGCTGATTACGGCTGGCCTGCCTCGCTCCGGGCTCGAGCTCTTGTCGGCCGCGGAGAAGAACAGGGGAAGATCGGCCCTAGGGGGAGAGAAGCTGAGATCGACCTCTCCGATGTATCTTCCCATGGCGGAGAAGAGGTGGTGGGACAGCGTGGCGGCAGTGTTTTCGATCTGGCATGCCGCCTCTAAGAGCAGCACCCAGCGCCCCAGCCTCTGGTCCTGTGTGTTGACTCCGCGCGCAGCCTTGGCAGAATCTCCTTCGGAGCGTCGCCCCCGAGAGCAGCAGCTCAGCGCCACAGCCTCTGGTCTGGTGTGTTACTTCCACGCGCATGATTGGTAGAACGGCCTCCTCGAGTGTGTCGTCTCCGTGCGCAACCGCGCGGAGTGGCAGATCATTGCCCAGCAGCAGCTCGTGTGTGCTAGGCTGCTAGCAGGGAGTAGCCTTCTTCTTTTCAGAAAGACGAGCAGCAGCTAGCTATCTCTTGGGTGCTAGCCTGCTTTCATGGTAATTTGACGAGGTGAAGTTATCGTTCAGATTTGGCCACCTTCTTGTCCACGAAATCAAACTGTAGCACCAGCACCTTATATTGCTATATCGCTTCCCTGCAGGCACTTTGCTTTTTATAACAGGGAGACAAGCTGGAACTGGATCAAAATCTCTGGGCGAGCGAGAGTTTCTTGATGTTGCACTCATTATGTGAAATTGGAGAAACATAGTATCTACATGATGAATTTTACGAACAGTGGTTTTCCAATAAGACATGATCTGCTAAAAAACAGTACATACAACTATAGGAACATACATGTGATTGCATTGGCAGCAATATATGCAGATCATCTGGTTGAGTATAAAAAATTGAAGGAGTACTGCTCTTAATTTGAAGGTTAGTGATGTTTATGATTTGTTTTGGTCCTCATCAGAAAGGATAGAATCATGCAATATCAAGAAAAATTTGTAATGTTTTTATTGCTCGGTTAGAATAGTAATGGTTATGATGCTTTTGTGAGAACATTCATATATGCAAGATTGCATCAACCGGTGCAAGATTCACCATTATTACGAATCTACGTAATTACAAATCGAGAAGCCTTTTGAGTATTTGTTTCTCCCGGTGCAACGCACGGGCACTTCTGCTAGTATAGTATATATACGTCGTCCGTTTCGTCGCACTTCGTCGCTCCCTTCTGCGTCATTGCATTTTTGCATTTTAGTCCCTCCCGATTTGGAAATTCAACCAAAGTCCAATAATCCAATCCGATCCTGTCGGCGCCCCTGCCCTTCGATCCCCTCATCTCTCTCTCTCTCTCGCGGACGTTCGCCGGACTCTGACGCCATCGCCCCTGCGGCGGCCGGCCTCCACCGCATGAGCGTCGCCGCACACACGCCTCCTCGCCCTCGCCGATGATGCCTCCTACGCCGCCTCCTGTTCCCCATCCTTGGGAACGCCGCCTGCCTCCTCCGCGACGCGCCGCCGCCCCGAACGCACGGCGTCCTCGACTGGATCGATGGACGAGGCGCTGTCTCCTCCCACCGATTCGTCCGTTGTGCGCTCCACGGCTGCTGCGCAGGCTTGGCGCAGCTCCGAATCGTCAGCGCCCGCTCGATTTCGTCATTCGCGCGCCTCTCTTCGGCGCCCCTACATCCCGCCGATCTGAGATGACGAAGGAGGGAGGAAGGCGTGACCTGTTTGCTGCTGCTGCTACTTGAGGACTCCACAGAAAGGGCAACTAGAGAAGAAGAGAAGGTGAACATAAGAGAAATGCCTGAGCTCATCAGAATTTGTCAAGTTAAAACCAAATTGATGAGCTGCACCAGTAAAATCTGCATATTATATATCACTAGATATCACTTAGAATCATCGGAAGTTGTTTCTATTTTGATTGCTACAAATTTAGAATTGCTTTTTCGTTTATATATATGAAGGATAAATCTGTATGTATAGGTTGGTTCAGTAGCTGCCCAAGAGCATGGACAATGTGCTCCAACTGTGCTTTGGTCGAAAAACATCTACTAAACCTTAAATAATTGTGATTTTAGGCTAACATTGTGGTTTCTGAATTGATTTTTGTATTGATGAGATCTGAATTAGCATTACTTGGACGAGCTTATAAGATAGTACTTCTGGAAATTATGATTCTTTTTCACCTGGTATATTTACTCATGAACCAAGTTGTGCTATGTGCCCCATAGTTTTTGTTAGAAATATAAATACAAAGATATATGTTTCTCCTACATATGCTCTTATATAAAGTTATATATTTCTAGCTAACTCAGCCATTTATTTATATTTCAGTATCAGTTTTAATAATATTAATGATTTGTTTATCCTATATAGAACAATAATATTTACAAGTAGTCCATGGTCACACATTTTGCAGAAGCTAGACCCACAACACGGTCTCCTCTAGGTAATGGTGATGCCAAGCTTTGGTTATTCTGTTTTTCAAAGAGTTCAGTTCATATTTAGGAACTATGGTATATTAATTCTAACTTGGTTTCGATTGTTTTGGACCGACTACCATGGAGTTACTTGCATTGTGTGTCTGCTGTTGTGGGTACTCCAATTTGTTGTTGACATATGGCTAGCTACTGTTGTCTGCTGGTTATAATTGTGCATCCAAATTTTTGTAAAAGCGGTTTTATCTTGGTTAAAACTTAAAGGGTCAGGGTCGATGCCAATCCTCTGGACAGACTCTATGCACAAGCAGGGTAGGTGCACTCTGAGGGTACGCCGAGACCAGGGGATCATGTCATAGAACCATCATGGCGCACACGGTTTGATTCTCATGGTGATGCTTACAATGTGATGATGCTGACCGCCCATTGGTTAGGATGATACTTTCAGCTTCATTTGCATTTTTTACTTAGTTTCCCCTTTAATTTTGGTACTCTTGCAGTACACTTGTCTTTTAAGCACTGTGTTATGCATTTTTTTTCAGTGGGAGAAAACAGTTGAACTTGTCATTCCTGCTTTCTAACTTCATTTGCGTGAGGAGATAAAGTTACTATAAGTTTGTGTATTTGTGAATCCTTGCACAGAACCTGCCGAGGAAGAGGAAAATGCAAAGTTGGAGGAGAAGAACAAGGATGCTGATCATGTAATGCTGCTTTGCATGTTGTTTCAGTTAGATTCAATTATTGATTTGCATTAATTTATCTCTGATGATTTTATCGTTTGTTTGCATTAATTCAGGATAAGGTGGGATCATGGTTTAGCAACCCAGGAGCTGGTGGCAGAGTTAGCAAGTATCTTACAACTTGGACAGCTGGTTCTTCTGATGCCACTGGAAATGCCACTTCAGCAAATGGTTCAAGCAAGAAGAGAAAAGGGAAGGTGTTGATCATAGTATTTCAATTCCCCTTAAAGCTCACAGAATGTAGGTAGTTAAGGCCTCTCCGCGATCTACTTTCATTAGTCAGAACACAAGTGACATGTTTCTGTGCGCCATCATGATCTATTTTGAGATATGGTACATCAGTACTAGATTCAACATTTGGGAGGTAATTTTCTCGCTTTCATAGTTTTACCTTATATTTTGTATAACCAGTTCTTCGAAAACTTGAAAATATGATCTACTCAAGCTGAAAGCATGTACATATAGCCTACTTTTGGCAGCTATTTCTTTCCCGCTGATTATTGTCAGGAAGTAATACAATATTTCTACTGTATTTTTAGTGCTTGTGCCACTTTGGGTCAAAACTTATTTTTATTAGAATTGTTTGCTTGCCACTGAATTCAGTTTACTCAACAAATTGTACAAGAAAGTGTTTCATAAATTTTACTTGGTATGCTGCTCTCTTTTAGCAATTACTTGAATTTTAGTTAGAGGCCACATAAACTGTCTTCAATTTAATTTTCAGTGTCATTTGGTGTACTCAAACTGAAACACCTCCAGGACAGGTGCTTTTCAATACTGTCATGAACATACTTTATTCTCCGCATAAGCACATGATAAAGTTCGTACTATGTTTGGTGCCATCGATGGTTTGTGACAGAGGTTACGAAATATTGCATGGCAATACTTTCCACTATTACTGGTTTTCATCTGTCGCCTGCTATTTTTCATGGCTACAAATTTAATAACTTGTACCGCTACAATGTAGGAGGTTGATGTTTTCTATGGATATGAATGCTCGCGGTGCTGCTGAACCTGAATCTTCTTAAAAATATGTTACCTTTGAACCTGTCATAGAGCCAGACAATATTGCTCCTTTACTGTGCATATATGAACTTGATCATTTACATGGTGTGTTTGTTGTCTTTAATCTTGATCTGCAATAAGCTACGGTTTCATTGAAATGTCTTGACATGTCAATTGTTTCTAGACAAGTGCTATCAATATTTTCTGCATTCATGAAAATTCTGGCAATATACTTTGGTCCATATAGGCTAAGTATCCATTTTTTTCTCATTGCCTTCATTTGTTCATTTTGCTTCAGACTATTGTGGCAGCAGGTACAATACCGATGCTTCAGACTATTCTACAAAGTTAACTTTCATCACCATACACAGGTATGCACAGTCGGTTATCATCTTCTTATGCTTGGATGCTGAGTCATGTAATCAGGTTGATGCATCAGGTACAAGTTCAAAGTTAAATGCATCAAGCAAGCAATCGGTTCAATTATATAGTGTTGTTAACATTACGTACATATAATTTGGCTTCAATTATTAAGTTTAAAGTTAAATGCATCAAGCAAGCAATCGGTTCAATTATATAGTGTTGTTAACATTACGTACATATAATTTGGCTGCAATTATTAAGTTTTTTTTGTTATGAACTTTTCAAGTTCATGAAGTTGGAGATATCAGAGACATCAAATAATCTTACTACACATGGTCGAAGAACAAGGAGTCTGCTGGCCCCACCGTAACGGGATTCATTAGACACAAGAACTATTTTTGGTATAAAGCATGAACATGATATTGCAGATTTAGCTTTCATTTTTATTTTGGAGCAAATTGCTTGCACATAACCTTTCTGGATGGTGTTCTTTAAAAGTAACAGATGCTTTTCTTGATTATTTCAAACAGAAGGAACAAAATAAATGCCATCATATTGCAATTTCTGTAAGTTATTACAAAAATGTTAATTGTGCAATCAAAGTACATATGTTACAGTCGGATCAAAATTTATTTTACTCTGCCTGGGGATAGAAATCTGAAACCTTAAGTCATGTGAACCTAAGTATAGCTTGTGCCTAAATCCTTCTACTTTTGGAAACTATATGTTGTTAAATATGGTAAGCACTAATGAGGACAAGCTTGATTTAGGCTGCTGGCCAACCTGGGTGGCGATGAGCGGCGGAAGAAGGGGAGAAACACACTGTGATGAAGGTGAGTGTCAAGCTTCTCCATCTCCATGTAAATGGATGACCTCCACGGCGAGAGATGCGGTCAGGGGATGAATGTTTTAAGGAAAATGACCCGGACTATGGGTTCGTACCATCCATGCGCTATAGTTAAATCTGTACATCCTAAGAAATGTGCAGACCACAATGAAATTGGAGAAGTTTAAGGAGGAGGTCAATTTAGTTAATTGAGTTTTGTTTATTTTTCTCAGTGTACACCATTTATTTTAGTTTCTTCTTGTCATAAATATGTCTTTTGTGGTCGTCGAAGAATAGTGAGGGACAAACATTGCCAATGCACTATATGTATCTTTATTATTTATGAAATAATTTTTTAAGGCATTCAATAAGATATTAGTATACGATCATCTCTTGTGGCAGGTCAGTCATTTGTAACTAAATACGATTCACATCATCCCTAACACTATGTAAGAACCATTTTAAGTCAGGATAAAGAGAGATGACATATTTTTAAAGCTGCAATTATAGGGAGGTGTGGAGAGAAATATGGATAAAGAGAGATGACATATTTTTAAAGCTGCAATTATAGGGAGGTGTGGAGAGAAATATGACGTAGTCAAGCGGATACTCCCTCCGTACGGATTAAATGGACGCGGGTGAGTATCATTTTAAGCTAGCATCATTCAGAAACATGGTACAGATCGCGTCGATTAAAAACGTACTGAGGTAGTACAAGACAATTGTTCAGGACATTAATATGAATAGTTGGCCCACAATTTTAAAATTAGAACAGTTATTTGATAAGTGTGTATATATTTTAATCCCGTAGCAACGCACGGGCATTCAACTAGTATCTCTCAAACGTTTGTGGAATCGATGGTTTGCCTCCCATCGTTTGTGTGTTAATAAATAAGCCAAGAGGCAACGGTTACATAGCAATTACAGGAGCGATCAAGGGGAGGCAATTAACGGCAATTAACGATCGCTACATCATCGTGATCGACTCGATCATGGCACAACGGGCAGATCGCTAATTGCCTTCTTAATGGGCCTAATTACTACTTGCCATCTATACCAGATTAGCCTTATAAGATTGGCATATTTCGGTTTACACATATGGCAGGAGTATATTTCCTAACATCCCCCCTTAATCAAAACTTGTACAAGTTTAGATTACGTCTAAATTTTTCTAACTCCCTAAAAGCTAAAGCCTTCGTGAAACCATCTGCAACTTGATCATGCGTTGAGATGAACCTTATGTCGAGAAGTTTTCGTGCAACTCTTTCTCTAACAAAATGAAAATCAATTTCAATGTGTTTGGTTCTTGCATGAAAGATGGGATTTGCGGATAAGTATGTTGCACCCATATTGTCACACCACAGGCATGGTACGTCCTTGATTTTAATGCCCAGTTCCTTGAGAAGAGTTTCTACCCATATGACTTCTGCTGTTGCATTTGCTAGCGACTTGTATTCGGCCTCTGTACTTGATCTTGACACGGTTTGTTGCTTCTTAGCACTCCATGATATGAGATTTGGTCCAAGGTATATAGCAAAGCCGCCTGTGGACCTTCTGTCATCAATGCAACCTGTCCAGTCTGCATATGAAAAAGCACTAATCAAGGTAGACATGGATTTCTTGAATGTAAGTCCTATGGTGAGAGTGTCTTTGATGTATCGTAAGATTCTCTTAACGGCTGTCCAATGTACTGTGGTGGGAGCATGTAAGTACTGACACACCTTATTAACTGAGAAGGAAATATCAGGTCGAGTTAATGTCAAATACTGTAAGGCACCTACCACACTCCTATACCTGGTGCTATCTTCTGGACCAAGAGCTTCTCCTTCATGGGCGGACAATTTTTCTGATGTAGATAAAGGCGTAGGAGATGACTTACAGTTTTTCATTCCAACTTTGACTAGCAAATCCGAAGCATATTTCCCTTGAGTAAGGACAAGACCATCTGAAATTTTCTTTACTTCAATGCCCAAAAAGAAATGTAAGTCTCCCAAATCTTTAATAGCAAAGTGTATATTTAAATCATGGACTAGTGTAGAGATAGCCTGATGTGAAGAGCTTGTAACTATAATGTCATCCACGTATACGAGGACAAACACCATGATACCTGACTTGTTATAGATGAATAGTGATGTATCTCCTCGAGAAGGTTGAAATCCGAGTTGCTGAAGTTTGTTGCTCAAACGTGAATACCATGCTCTCGGTGCCTGTTTGAGACCATACAAAGCTTTGTCCAATTTGCAGATATGATGAGGGACATTGGGGTCTTCATACCCAGGAGGTTGCTTCATGTATACTTCCTCTTCCAGAACGCCATGTAAGAACGCATTCTTGACATCAAGTTGTCGAAGACTCCAACCCCAGAAACAGACAATAGCCAAAACAAGACGAATAGTAGCAGATTTAACAACAGGACTAAAAGTGTCCTCATAATCGATACCATATCGTTGTTTGAAGCCCTTTGCTACCAAGCGGGCTTTGTACCGTTCTATAGAGCCATCGGAATTTTTCTTGATCTTGTAGATCCATTTGCAGTCGATGATGTTTTTGTTGCCATGATGTGAGGGAACTAGGTGCCACGTCTTGTTCTTCATGAGGGCATTATATTCTTCGTCCATCGCCTTGCGCCAATTGTCATTTTCCAGGGCCTCGGTCAGATGTTGCGGTTCGCCTGTGTCACACAAAAAAGAATAACGAATTGTACCGTCAGTAAATTGTTTGGGCTTACGTATTCCCTTTTGGAGCCGAGTGCGTGCCGCAGGTGGAGAAGAGGTTGCTGTAGAGGATCCTAGATTTTCCGGTCTGGTTCCGTTCTCCGTAGGTGATGGGGACGTGCTGGTACCGCTCCGGCTCAGAGATGCGGTCGACGCGCCTGACGGGGACGCAGCCGCGCTCCCAGACGCGGTCGCTCCGTGACCCTCCGTGCGCTGCGGATCCTCCCGAGCGGGCCCGGCTGCTTGGTGTGGGCCGATCGTCGAGGCGCGGGCAGGTGCGCGAGGCGCGGTTGGTGGCGACGAAGTGGGCCCTCGTGACGCGGCCGTTGGAGAAGGCGTGGCTCCGCGCGGTGTGGTGGGCTCAGATGCGTCATCCTCGGACGCGGAAGGCGAGGAACAACTGCTGCCAGGGGAATCTGCCCCGGATCCCGCGCCTGACAGCAGATCTGTACCGGGATCGGTGGCGGTCGGCCCATCAATTTCTGGCATAAAATGCCCTTCTCTTTCTGCACTGTTTTGACTCGGATTTTGACCATTTTCCTCCAAATTTTCGGCAGGTATCTGCAAAGAACTAGCAGCAGGCATAGGTGAAGCAAAATTAGGCATATGGTTATCATCATTCGTACCCCCAGATGCGAGACCAAGATGACTAGGTAGGAGAAGGATTTCTTTTCGGAGAAGAGCGCCGGCATTTGGATGAAGAGTGGCAAAAGGAAAAATGTTTTCATCGAATAAAACATCGCGAGAAATGTAGACACGACCAGTAGATATATCTAAGCATTTTACTCCTTTGTGTCTTGGACTATAGCCGAGAAACGCACATTGTTTTGATCGGAATGCTAGTTTGCGAGAGTTGTATGGACGCAAATTTGGCCAACAAGCACAACCAAAAACACGAAGGGATTTATAATCTGGCTTTGTTTCAAGGAGACGTTCTACTGGGGTAGAGTTATTTATGGTCTTGCTTGGCATGAGATTTATGAGATATGTGGCAGTGAGGAAAGCTTCGTCCCAAAATTTTAAAGGCATGGATGCATGAGCAAGGAGAGAAAGGCCAACTTCAACTATATGTCGATGCTTGCGTTCAGCGGATCCGTTTTGCTGATGAGCATGGGGACAAGATACATGATGTGTAATGCCAAGCTTTTGGAAGAAAGGATTTAATTTTTCATATTCTCCTCCCCAATCAATTTGCATGGTGACAATTTTCTTATCAAATTTATGTTCAACAAAGTTCATGAAGTTGTGAAAGACATCAAAGACATCGGATTTCTTTTTGATGAGATAAATCCATGTAAATTTACTAAAATCATCAATGAAACTCACGTAGTATTTGTAGCGGCCTACGGATGTGGGCGCTGGACCCCATACATCCGAGAAAATTTGTTGTAAAGGGGTGGTTGATACACTTGCGGAAATAGGATAGGGAAGTTGATGACTCTTACCTTTTTGACATGAATCACAAATTATTTGAATACTAGAATTCTTGGAATATGGAAGACAAAATTTATTTAGAATTTGTTGAACAACTAAACTTGATGGATGACCTAGGCGACTATGCCATTTCTCAGTGGTGGGCTTGATGACGAGGTTGACTTGCTTGGGTGTGTGAGACGATGATGATGAAACGATGGGATAAAGACCTCCTTCACACCATCCCTTAAGAAGAATTCTCTTCGTGGCTCGATCCTTAATAAAAAATACCAAGGGTGAAATTCAAGGAAGGCATCATTATCGAGTGCAAGTCTATGAACAGAAAGAAGATTTTTAGTGGCACTAGGAACATGAAAGATATTTTTTAGATGAAGGTCACGATTTTGGGTTTGAATAGATGAATAACCAATATGACTAATATGCATACCTTCACCATTTGCCGTGTGTATCTTGTCTTTGCCATGATATTGATCACGGATCATCAGTTTCTCGAGGTTGCTGGTGATGTGGTCGGTTGCACCGGTGTCGGAATACCAATTGGTATCAACACCATAAGCAGCATTTACCTCTCTCTCATTGTTGTTGTCGTTGTCCGCATAGCGCCACCAGCATGTGGATGCGATATGGCCATCTTTCTTGCATATTTGACATGGGATGTCGTCGCGGAATCGAGGTGGTCCTCCACCACGTCCACGTCCGCGTCCATGTCCTCCTTGTGGGGGACGGCGGCCACCACCACCATTCCTCCATCGATCTTCATCATGACGGCCACCGCCGCCATTCCTCCATCGATCTTCTTCATGACGGCCACCGCCGCCATTCCTCCATCGATCTTCCTCATGACGGCCACCGCCGCCATTCCTCCATCGATCTTCTTCACGGTCGCGGGGACGACCATGATAATTTTTCTTGTAGTAGCCACGACCCCGGCTTGCGGAGTTCACGGAGGACTCGAACCCCTTGGAATCACCACCGGATAGCATTTTTTTTCGCATATCAGCAGCACGAATTAAATCATGGAGGTCGCTCACCGTGCAGTTTGTCATTCCATTGACCGACGCCCACACTCCATCGTATTCCTCGTCGAGGCCGTTGAGGATGAGGTCGCGGAGTTCGTCCTCCTCGATGGGGCGGCCGGCGGCGATGAGCTCGGTGGCGAAGCCCTTCATCTTGGCGACGTATTGGTCGGCGCTCATGTTCAGCTTCTTGGTGTTGGAGAGCGCCCCACGAAGATGCGTGACGTTGAGCTTCGACCTTGACATGAACATGGAGTTCACGAGGTCCCATACCTCCGCAGCGTGCTCCATGCCGACGGCCAGCGCGAGGATCTCCGGCGACAGTGTGCCGATGAGGTAGCTCAGCACCTGCTGATCCCTTGTGAGCCACGTATCGTACGCCGGGTTGGGCGTCGATGTAGCCTTGCCATCCTTCTCGGTGGTGATGTTCTCCGGCGGCTCCGGTTCCTTCCCATCGACGAGGCCGAGCATGCGAGCACCACGAAGGGCTGGCATGACCTGAGCCTTCCATAGGAGGTGGTTTGTCCGGGTAAGCTTCTCCGCCGGTGGGTTGCCGAGGAGGCTCCCTGCGTTCATGGACGACGAGGCCATGGGCGATCTCTGTTCTTCTTTCTTTTCTCACGATCTCTTTTCTTTCCTCTCGTTTTTTTTTTCGGTTTAGGATGTCACGGAAGAGGTGGCTCTGATACCATCTCAAACGTTTGTGGAATCGATGGTTTGCCTCCCATCGTTTGCGTGTTAATAAATAAGCCAAGAGGCAACGGTTACATAGCAATTACAGGAGCGATCAAGGGGAGGCAATTAACGATCGCTACATCATCGTGATCGACTCGATCATGGCACAACGGGCAGATCGCTAATTGCCTTCTTAATGGGCCTAATTACTACTTGCCATCTATACCAGATTAGCCTTATAAGATTGGCATATTTCGGTTTACACATATGGCAAGAGTATATTTCCTAACAATATCATGGTCGCCGCTTTCTCGACTCATTCGTCTCTGGCGTCCCCGATGGCTACTTCTACTATGCGGTACCGCTAACCTCGCGCCGTGGCCTACTCCTCGTGCGTCTCAAACCGCACCGTCTAGGCACCAATCCAGATCCGAGCGGTGTGTTCCTGGCCGTGTGTAACCCGCTCAGTGGCACGGTCCATGCGCTCCCCCGTCTAGGGCATTATTGGGACTTCCAACAGGGCAACGAAGTCACTGGCTACGCCCTACTTACCGCTGCCGACTGTTCTTCCAGCTCAAACGAAAATGAGGTGCAGCGGCGGTCCGGCTTCTTCAAGGTGCTAATCGTTACCATCGAACACAGGCAGGGGTGCTACAATCTCCACACCTTCTCGTCAGCCGACGAGTCCGGATGGAGCACGTGCTCCGGTGTACATGGCATCTCCGCGATGCTCAGGCAGCATAATGTTGTCGTGCTCCGTGGTGTGGCACGCTGGCTCTTATGCGGCGCGGCCGGAACCTACACACTAGATGTCAACGCTGAGACTAGCCAGGTCTCCTCTACAAAAATGATGGGTGTGCCAACCTATAGCTTCCGTAGAAATTTTTATGGCAAGCCATACCTTACCGTCGACGGTGAGGGGAACCTCATGGTGCTCCACCTATGGAGGGACGGTCTACGGTTAGAGATCTCCACGTCACACGACAATGGGAGATCCTTCGAATCTTCGACGCTCGCGCTAACACAACCAGATCATCAACGACAGAGTAATGTGACTAATCATGCATACACTTGCTTCGGAGAGAAGTGCGGCATGATGCTTGTCAAGGTCAACCATAGACACATCTATATTGCTGATGTCAAGACTTGGGTGATGAGGGAGGTTCCGGATTGGCCAAGAAGTAATGATATGAACCACAGAAAGATTGTGCCCTTTGAGATAGATTGGCGGGCCTTCTTTGTTTCTCGATTTGCTGTTTATTTAGGGTTTAGTGTTTAGAACCATTTTTTCTTGTACACTTAAGAACCACTTTTGGTATTTCTTGTAAATTAATTACGGGCCGGGGTGGTTCTCGGATTTACCGGGAGTCTACGCACTTAAAAAAATAAAATCCGATTTAATGTTGGAATCATTTCCGGTCACTTTCAGTGAGATTTCATCAAAATTCATTAAATTTCAGCGATTAAGGTATACACTGAAATAAATATGTTTCGGTCAAAATATCCATATATTTCAGTAATACACATGTTTCAAATAATTTTCGAAATATTTTTTAAATATGAATATTTTGATGAATTTTAGGAGAACTTTGGCCCTTCCGCGGAAAGGAAAACCGAAATCTCTGGAATTTAGTGATTTCGGTAGTGAGTGAAATATTTATGAAACCGAAATTTAAAACCATGGCCACCAGTAAATTGTCCGGTGCTAGATGTTGCTGTTGTGCGGATCGGTTCTATTACTTGGCATGCAGCCACTTCTAAGCTATCGCCAATTCACAAAAGACCATCTTGCTATCTTCCAAACATTTCGAGCAGGACCCCATACATAGATAGCGCTAGTCCCTGCTTCTCAGCACCACAACATCTCACCTCAACCGTCAGCTCAGACCGAGACAAGCCGATGAGCATACAAGTGCCCCTGCTCACCGCGGGGCACGACAAGGGCGGAGAGAATTCCGCGGCGGCGGAGGCGAAGCGGCTGCTTTGGCTGGCCGGGCCGCTGGTGGCAAGCGGCCTCTTTCGGAGCGCGCTCCAGATGGTGTCCGTCATGTTCGTTGGCCACCTCGGCGAGCTTCCCCTCGCCGGCGCCTCCGTAGCCACCTCCCTCGCCAGCGCCACCGGTTTCTGCTTCTTCGTAAGCACCCTCAACTCAACCCGGCACAATTTTATTGCTACGCATGAGCTGACCGATCTTCAGATTGGCATGTCGAACGCCCTGGACACGCTGTGCGGGCAGGCGTTCGGCGCGCGGCAGTACAACCTCCTGGGCGTCTACATGCAGAGTGCGATGGTGGTGCTTGCGCTCGTCTGCGTCCCGGTGGCCTTCGTCTGGGCCTGCACCTCGCAGATCCTGGTGTTCCTCGGCCAGGACCGGGCCATCGCCGCCGAGGCCGGCGCCTACGCGCGGTGGCTCATCCCGTCCCTCGTCCCGTACGTGCCCCTCGTATGCCACATCAGGTTCCTGCAGACGCAGAGCATCGTCCTGCCGGTGATGGCCAGCTCCGCCGTCACGGCGCTAGGGCACGTCGGCGTGTGCTGGGTGCTCGTGCACAAGGCCGGCATGGGGAGCAGAGGCGCGGCGCTGAGCAACGCCGTCTCGTACTGCGTCAATCTGGCAATACTGGTTGTGTACGTGAGGGTGTCGAGTGCCTGCAAGCGGACGTGGACTGGGTTCTCCATGGAGGCGTGGAAGGAGCTGCGACGGTTCACCCAGCTCGCCATCCCGTCCGCCATGATGTTTTGCTTGGAGCAGTGGTCGTTTGAACTGCTCGTGCTTCTCTCCGGTCTTCTGCCCAATCCAGCCCTTGAAACCTCTGTACTGTCGATATGGTTTGTGATCATCATTAAGCTAGTTCCTGCATTTAGTACTGCAATTTTTCACCGCAATGATCCTTGTCTCTAAAATAAGTTTTGTACTGGATAATTCTGCAGCCTTAACACTGGCGATCTCATCTTCATGGTGGCGTCCGGTCTCTGCACAGCCATAAGGTGTGGTGTCTTCATTCAGCCAGCAACATCCACTATGCATGTTTCTTTGTGGATTGAACTGATCTATGTTATTCCTCTGATCTGAAGCACACGCGTTTCGAACGAGCTTGGTGCTGGCCATCCACAGGCAGCAAAGCGGGCAACCAAAGTGGTCATATGCATGGCATTGTCTGAAGGATTGGTGATTGCCATAACAATGGTTTTGCTACGCAACTTCTGGGGTTACGTGTACAGCAACGAGGAGGACGTTGTGAGATACATTGCTCGGATGATACCTATCCTCGCCATATCGTACTTCATAGATGGCCTCCACAGTTCTCTCTCAGGTAAACAATTTCTCGTTTCAGGCTGCCGCCTCATATAATCGAGGCCCCATCTCAGTCTAGAGCAACTTTTTTTCCACGGGAAATGAACCATATCCTGTGATATCACAAATATTTTAAATCAACCATCAGGTGTTGGACTGAACAATCAGGAACATATGCTCATTGTCTGAAGGTACTTTTCAGGTGTGCTAACCGGGTGTGGCAAGCAGAAGATTGGCGCTCGTGTCAACCTTGGCGCATTCTACTTGGCCGGCATTCCCGTGGCTGTGTTGCTTGCATTTGTCCTCCATCTAAATGGAATGGTACGGAGCACTAAAACTCTCTCAGCACCGATCTATTTTAGCACATCCACTGAAGTGTTCAAACCTGCAAGACTGAAACCACTTTACTCTTTTTTCACAGGGTCTTTGGCTAGGTATCGTCTGCGGTAGCATGACCAAGCTTTTGTTCCTTCTGTGGATCACAATGTGTATAAACTGGGAGAAAGAGGTAAGTTTTTTATGCATGAGGCATGTGTTTCCCCATAAGTATAGTATGGTCTTGGTACTTGTTTTGGACTGCCAATTGTGATGCATCTACTTGTTCAGGCAATTAGGGCAAAAGAAATGGCGCTGCAGTCATCTCTTCCGGTAGCATGACGACATAGTATGATGCTGCCATGTCATGCTCCTTAGCTCACTAATGAAACCTCCACTACGGCCGGTTGCCTTATGCATTAAGGAAGGACAACTCCACTAGGATGGCTTGATTTCAGCATTCAGGTTCCTTCCACTATGAATAAGGGCTTTGTTTTCAAACTTTATTTTTCTATTGACTTTATGGGCTGTGCGCATCTTGTTATGCAGAGTATGAGTGTAAAGTCTGTTGTTTGTATCGACTTGATGCGACTTTTAAGATCATAAATCATTTATAAAAAAGATATCTAATAGGATGACATTAAGGTGGCTTCTCCTTTATTGTAATTGATACTGTATGTCCTATCACCTTTGAATTTATGTAAAAGATGGATGCAAATAAATAAACAAGTGTAAGCTTCTATTTTCAATCACAATGGAAAAAATCTTCGCTCCATATACGTCCAGGCCCTTTAGACCTGTGCTGCAAGGAAATGCTCCAGAGACATAAATTATGCATGTATACCTCATATTTTAACACACTAGTACATACAGTATCAGACAATCACACACAGTTTGAAATTATCCACCCCACAAGATTTATAGAACCATCAATACCGGGGTTGAAGATGAGGCGGGACATCCCACATGGTTTCTTCCCCATGTGTGAAAGGGCTGTCACCCTTCACTAAATATAATATAGTTAGAATGGGTGCGCCTTCACACACAAGTATGTTATATTGGTATTTTTGGAAGATTTGTAACGAAAAAAATGTGGTTGTGTGCGTTTTGGGAAGATCTCTAACGAAACAAATGTGATCGTGTGTGTAATGCTCTTTTCGCACATGGTTAGTTTAAACCACCAATTTGTTTGATTCCAAACATTACACATGTTTTCTTACTCTGTTAATTATGTAGAAATGAGGAAGTGAATCAGTCACATAATTAAAGACAATAGATCAAATAGGCGTCCTAAGCATAGGTACTTACTCTTTTATTAGCACGAAAGGGGCATCATGGAAGAACATAGACACTTTTTTTCGATAAAGGAAATATATTAATATCGAAGGATACCAAATACACCCAGCCTCTGCAACAACGCAATGCCCTAAAACATTACGGATGCACACAGCCAAAAAATAGAAAGAGAAAACTAAGAAATAAAAGTTCCGCTACAACATCACAGCCCTATCAACAGTAATACAACCACCACCAAGACAACACCTGAAAATCAGACTCTTCAAAAGCGACGCCTCAAGAAGGAAACAGTGCACCAGCGCCGCTATCGCCCGATCAAAGATCTTAGATTTTCACCCTGAAGATAGTCTTCGCTCTCAAAACAAAGCCTTCAACAAGGACATGCCAGGCACAACCAGTTAAGGTCAGACCTTCGGTTTTCACCCTAAAAGGTAAGACTCTGAACTTCAAATGTGTTGCCGCCCCCACTTCCATACCACTGTTGCTAAGTCCGGAACACCAAGCAAGCCCCTCAACAGCGCAAAGACTTGAACCTCCATTAGCTAGTCCTCCAGTCCGGCCTTCATGATAGTCTCTTCTTCTGACTTCACCATGGATCAACTGTCACTTGGTGTCACACAGAAAAGAGCTTCGCGCCGCTCCCTCCAGACCAATCGGTCGGAATAAAAGCATGGGTGCGCACGACCGAATACCACCGATCTAGCAAACTCCAGGCAATAAAAGCACTGTTACACTTGCCGGCTTCCGGTAGGTCTTCCTCTTCACGCAAGAGAGGCCCTAGGACCGCCGCCTTTATACAGGTCGGACCCCCACGTCGGCGACCATCCCGGGCTGGCCACTCCAACCCTCCACCGACGACACAGCCATCGCTGGCTTCCACGCTTCTCTATCTCGCCGCTGGAATGCGGTGATAGATCGATAGATCCACCACCACCAACCGCAGGCCGACCCTCTCCGGCGAAGAAGAGGGCCACCTCCACCGTCGAACCCAAGGCTGCTGCCCCGGGCGACCTCGAGTCGCGGGAGAAGCCCGAGATCGCCTCCAATCACCGACGAGAGGCGGGGGGGGGGGAGGGGAAATGGCGCAGACCATGGCCTGGCCGCTGCCCACCACCAGCCCCTGTCGGTGTGCTGCGGGGGAGAGCCGACGGGAGGAGGGGTCCGTAACGCAGAACGCCGCCGCCGCCCATCACCATCCGTGCAGGCCGGTCCGCCGTATGCGCCGAGGAAGAGAGATCACGTCCGCCGTCCACCACACATCAACGAGGAAGGGCCCCCGCCGCCGCCACGCCCCGTGGGTATTTGCCCCGGCGGCGCTACCGGCGGCAGCGACGGTTAGGGTTGGGAGGGGTGGGGTGCGGGAGAGGGGAGGGGTGCGGGAGACAGTTGACGCTGGAGTTTAGTTCAGAACAGAGACACTTAAACCCCCAAGATCATGCCGTGCTAATTAAAAAAATGAGGCATCATTAAAACCCACATGACAATGCTTGTATGAAAGGTAGACACTTAAGCCTGTCAATTCAGCACAATCTCCTTCCTGGTACCTTACATCCGCCATAGCGACAATTGACTTTTTTTGACAATTTTACCGTAGGAGAAACCCCTACGATGTAAGTTTTATATTAAAATAGAGAATAATTACAAGGGGAAACAAAACTCAAAGGGGGCAAGAAGTGGAAAAAAGAAGACTCGGGTCTATACAAAAAATAGCAACCAATCAACAAGAGGTTGAGCTAAAGCTGCCTTGACTTTCAAATGATGCAGCAACAAGTCTTTTTGGAACCTCACTTTCCAACGTGCAAACGATGGTCAATGAATTCACTTCTCTTCTTCCATATGGTCCAAGAAGAACAAGCAGTAACTTCCATAAAGAAAGGACTTGTAAACGCTTGTTTGACTAGAATAAAACGTTCACTAAGCATCATAGAATTATCTCATGAAATATTCAGCTCGGCTCAACACTGTTAAGCAAATAGACATTCAAACAAAAGATGATCCTAGGTCTCCAAAATTTGCAACTAACAAAGAACACATAAAGTATCTGAATCAGTGTTCCATTGATTACGACACATCATGCCCAGTATTGAGGCAATCATGCATGAGAAGCCATCGTCTAGTTTCATCTTAGAGAGGGATCTTTTTTCAATAAAGAGCATATATTAATATCGCGTAGATACTAATTACATCCCGCCTCTGCAACAACAGTATGCCCTAATGGCATAAAGAATGCACACAGCTAAAAAAGATAGAAGAATTACAAAAAAGAAAAGCCCCGCTACATAGATCGAAAACTCTAAACAACAACTCTGACACCACCAAAATAACACCAGAAGATCAGCTTCTCCATAAGCGACGCCTCCAAGAAGAAAACACTGCACAAACGTTGTCGTCGCCCGATCATAGATCTTAGGTTTTCATCCTGAAGAAAGTCCTCTCTCTCAAAACAATGCCTTCAACAAGAACATCGCCATACACAACCAGTTAAGGCCAGACCTTGGATTTTCGCCCTGAAAGATAGAACTCTGAACTTCTCCTATGCAGTCGCCCCCACATACAAATCAATTTTCGAAGTCACGAAGCTCCAAACCCATTCCACCTCACCACCAAGATCCGACCACTATTGCTCTTCCACCGACCTCGGCTTTCATGACCTTCTCCGCCAGCACCATGGAAAGAAAACTCTATGATATTAACAACCAACGGAACTTCGAAGCGTTCCCTCTGAAACCAAACGGTCAGACGAAAAACATGGGTACGCACGACCGAAAGCACCCAATCCAGCAATCTTTAGGCATTGATCGCACAATGAATTTCGCCGGCAGGGCCTTCCGGAACATGACAATCCAGCCAACCCGGCAGGAAGAAGCATCCGACCGATCTTCACTTGGCGGAATCCTAGGAAAGCCATCATTATTCATGCCAAGCCGAGAAAAATTACGAGACACACAAAGACGATGCCTCCGACAAGGTAACGGTGTCAAACGACACCACCATCATCCACCAAGACCGAGGTCAAGGTGTGGTTCTCACCGGCTGCCCCGTCACTCCAAGCGCATCTGTGTCAGGATCCTCACCGCTGGAGATCAGTGTTGGATTCCAAGATCCACCACACTCGATCCCATCTTGGCCTTCCTCCTCCGGAGGAGAACGGAGCCACGGCCATGCCCGGGGCCGCCGCCCCGACGCCTAGAAGATGCAGCAGCGCTGGCGGCCGTCGTCGCCGTCGAAGTGGAGGTTGAGACCTCACCACCGCGAGCAGCTCCGGCCGACGTCACGCCACACATCTCAAAAAGATACAGAGGTGTGGAGGGCGCCGCCTCTCACCCCTGGCTGCTCCCAGCGGGCGCCCCGCCGCCGCCACGCCGAGCAGCCTTTGGCCGGCAACGCCTTTGGCGGCGGCGGAGGGAGGAGAGGGCGGAGGAGAGGGCGCTGGAGGGGCTCATCGTCGGATTCCCTGGGCGGCGCGGTGCCGCCGCCGCCAGGGTCGTGTGGGTCGCGTGGGTGGGTTAGGTTCAATTAACTCCACCCAAAATCGAAATAAATACTAGATAAAATCAGAAAATATGAACTAACTGCCAGGGTCGCGTGGGTCACTTGGGTGGGTTAGGGAGGGATCTAGGCTTCCAAATAGCCCGCAGAGCTGCATCTTGGGGTAACTGTCCGAACATGAAGTTTTAAAATTTGGAAGGAGCATAAGTAGCACAACCCTAGACAAAACTCCTAGCTCGTTAGGATCCATGTGAAGCTCAGTATCCATGAGACATCTTGTAACTCCTAGGATTTTTCTACGTAGCTAGTGTGGCAATGCAGAGTGAGAAGTGAGTTCAGTGCAAGAAGCCATTGTTGCCACATACAAAGTTTCATCAAGAGCATAAAAGAACAATGCGGAAACTTATCACAAAGTAGCTCACCATCAAACCAAAAGTCCATCCGAAACAACAGAGTAGCCCATTGGGTAATACTTCTAATAATACCCCGCCAACTTGAAAATATCTCGCCACCTGAATGAACCTCTCTTTGACTGAGCATGAGGTCCAGTATCACCATATAGGGAACAAACTAGTTTTACCAGGAGAACAAAAGATCAGAACAAGCTAAGAAGGTTACATGCCGCGTGAGAATTGATAACACAACACAACTAGAACAATGGCTCGAGCAGCAACAACCAACACCAGGAGAATGCAAGAAGAAGCCCCTACCCCTACTTCCTACCCAGCCTTGGCAATATTCAAATGATGCATTAAGAAAGTACTTCCTTCGATTCATATTATCTGACTCAAATTTATCTAGATACAGATGTATCTAGTAAATAAACGCGATAGGTACAACTATATCTAAATAAAATTGAGTCAGTTAATTTGGACCGGAGGGAAAACCATGTCTGATTATTTAACCAGCTCGAATGTTTCTGCTTGAGTATAAGTAGCTCTTGCGGGGTAGTTTTGGAAGATGTAAATACACATCTGTGCCAGCTGAGCGAGTACCTTGGAATTCTTTGTTCATAATAATATTCTCTTTTGGATGAGTAGTTATTTTTTGAGAACTCACGGAAGAGCTACACGTCATTATATTAAGCTTAAATGAGAATAACTGATCCAATTTATGAGGTAAACTGAACCGAAAACCCTTGCACACGAAGCATGCCAGCGAACGAACCCACACCTAAAAACATGACAAGCACACACGCATGGCCCAACCACCTTCCAAGAAGCCCCAGGATCAGGACACAAAGCATCGAGGCAATCACAAAGGAAGCCAACACCTTGAAGGAGACCAAAACTCTAGGAAGGAAGATGTCGACATGCAGCCCACCAAAAGTGCCTAGAAGAGTCGGCGGGTGAACAGTAGTACCTGACCGGGCCTGAGGAAGCATCGTCAAACAGATGTCGGCACCAGTGTACATTGGGTCCTCCATGGAAAGGCTGTTTTTTGCAGTTCAATAGAATAGCCGTCACTCTCATGTCTGTGGACAGGGTGTAGAACAGGCACGCCGACACTCTGTGTCACGTTGGTTGGGCTCCCCAAGCCATATTGGCAGCCATTATGACCACTAAGCTCAAAGGCAGCCGAATCGAGGCATCAACGACGGTCGAATCGACTTTAATTCGAGATTCTGATGGATCGGCTTCTGAGACGTTGGAGTTCAATGGCGCCACTGCCCTGCACCTACCGCAAATATGTATCTAGTTATCCCTACACTAGTAGAAAACAGGCCTTTGGCCAGACACCTTTTGTCCCGGCCGTGTCCTGGACCGGGACCAAAGGCCTGACCACGTTTCCCCGAAAACGCCCAAGTGTACGGCATCTTGTGTCTCCCCTCTCTTCGCGGTTGGGGAACCGAGATTAAAGGGCCTTACGGGCCAGGACTGAATGCCCTATCTCCACTAGCGCTAGCTAGTGCTTGCCCGCACAACGTCAAGTCCAATCCTGTTGTGTCTCCCCTCTCTTTTCCCACTCTCCCCAACCTTGGGTGGTCTCGCACTTGGCCACCGAGGTCGCCTAGTATGGCATCCTCCTGCCACCTGAAGTGGATGTGCCGAAGGGCTTCGGCATCAGCTTGGGCAGGGTTCCCGTGCCGCCACTTGCCAAACGGAAGGACTTCGGCTCGAAGGTCTTCCAGACCCAGCAGAAGGAGGCGCTATGGCTTGACCAAAACTACGATGCCAATAGCGACTTCTGGATTGCACGATTTCATGAGAAGGTGAACCAATTCGACGACAAGCACCCATCAGCGGAGAAGAACATGGCCAAGTGGATCGCATTCTGGTCAAGGCCCGGCTACACTGTCAAGTACGTCATCATGAACGCTCGTCGCGTTGCCTTGATTCGGTCGGCGACAGAGGCTGGCATCGTTAACCTCGACTTCGACAACTAATGCTAGAGTTTTCAATTATTGTTCCATCTAAAAGTTCTTTAAATATAATTGAAAGTCGCATGTTACTTTTTTGGAACATTTTTACTGGTGGTTTCGGTGGGCTTCCTATATATTGGGAGGGAACGTGTGCCGGTGCCCTTATACATAGGACGCCGGCTGGAGACGCCCTTCCATGTTTCTCCCAGTGGTGTCGGCCTCCAAAGTACGTACGGAGTATGAAAAGTCCGTTCAAAAAAAAAGTACGTATGAAAAGTCTGAACTCGCATGCCGATGACCGGCCGTATCCGTATAGTACTGTAGTCGCCTCCAACTGGTTCTTTTCCAAATAGGAGAAACAGGTACACTCTATCCGACTCATATACCAGACTCGTGAAAACCAATATAGATAGTACTATTGATCAGCTGTAATCGGAGGCTCAATCATGGAAGCCCCGTATGACGTGGTCCGCGAGATCCTCGTCCGCGTCAAGGACGTGACTACGCTCTTCCGCTGCGCCACCACCTGCAAGGGATGGTGCAACCTCCTCGTCGCCGACATCTCCTTCCTCCGGCGCTGCTTGCCGCAGGACGACGCGCCATCCCCCTTTTCCGGCTTCATCGCCCAGCGACACTGGTACGCGCCGTGCTTCGTCCCGGTGCAACCACATCCGGTGTTGGCCCCCCGTCCGCGTCCGGTGCTGTATAATGGGTGTCGCTTTCTCGACTCGTTCTTCCCCGGCGTCCCTGCCGGCTACTTCGACAATGCGGTGCCTCTAACCTCGCGCCGCGGCTTACTCCTCGTGCGCCTCGAACCGCACCATGTGGCCGACGATCCTGAACCGAGCAGCGTGCTCATGGCCGTGTGTAACCCGCTCGCCGCCACGGTCCAGGAGCTCCCTCGTCTAGAGCATTATTGGGATTTCGAGGAGGGCAATGAAGTGACCGGTTTCGCCCTACTTACCGATGCCGACTGTTCTTCCAGCTCCAACGGCACTGGCGGGGTGCAGCGGCCGCCCGACTTCCTCAAGGTGCTAATCATTACCATCGACCATAGCCAGGGGCGCTACAATCTCCACACCTTCTCGTCAGCCGGCGAGTCGGGATGGAACACGTGCTCCGGTGTCCACGGCATCTCCGCGATGCTCAGGCAACGCGATGCCGTCGTGCTCCATAGTGCGGCACACTGGCTCTTGTCCGGCGCGACAGGAACCTACACGCTAGATGTGAGCGCCGAGACCGGCCATGTCTCCTCTACAAAAATGATGGGCATAACAATCTATACCTTTTGTAGAAAATATAATGGCAAGCCATACCTTAGCGTCAACGGTGAGGGGAACCTCACGGTGCTCCGCCTACGGAAGAACGGTCACTGGTTAGAGATCTGGACATCGCACGACAGCGGGAGATCCTTTCAAGCTTCGACGCGCGTGCTACAACGACCAGAACAACTGACGAATTGGAATACTCAGTACACTTACTTAGGACAGAAGTGCGGCATGATGCTCGTCAAGGTCAACAATAGACACGTCTATATTGTTGATATCAAGACAGGGGTGATGAGGGAGGTCCCGGGTTGGCCAAGTAGTAACGCTCTGAACCGTAGGAAGATTGTGCCCATTGAGATAGATTGGACGGCCTTCTTTGCTTCTCGACTTGCATATGTTTTGCCTTAGATTATTTTGTAGCTGGATTCAACTTACATTATCAGATTTTTTTCTGCATCAAAATGATGCGATTTAACTTACATGACCAGATAGTGTCTACAGTGTATGCAAGTTCATCTGTTGGACATAACCTTGATAAAACCACAGACTCTGCATCGAGTGCAAGTTGTACTTTTCTATAAACTCCAGTTACATTTTCCCCTGCTAACTATGACTTAAGAGCATCTTTAGTCGCGCCCTCCAAACTGTGTCCAATAATAGCGTCGGATTGAGCGTTTGGGAGACGCAGTCACTAGTTGCCGCTTTTGGAGCGCGTTTGTTTCCAGTCGCGTCCCTCAAACATAATTCTTTTTAAATTAAATTTAACCGGAAATACTCAAATTCATTCAAATGTGTTATATATTACAAGGATTTTAATGAAATCCGACAATTTTTTTTTAAAAAAATAACGACGCTTGCGATGGCCAACGCAGTTGTAGTCGTCGCCGTGCATGACGTCATTCTACTGGCCACGACGGTCGGAAGGCACGTCGGCGGGCTCCTCCTTCACCGTGCCGCTAGGACCAACTTCACCGCCATCGCGCGTGAGGTCGACGAGCAGCCTGCCGCTCTCGCGGATGGACATGGCTATCACGTACTTGATGTTCCCCGCCTAGGCACTGTGGTCGTTGGGCGACGACGTGAATGCGGTGTTGTATCCCAACGTGTCGTCAGGTCGTCACTCCTTGCGACGAGGCGCCGCTAGCGGAGGAGTGTCGCCACCTCGTCGTCGTCCTCCTCCTTCACTTACGGCTTCGGGCGGAGAAGGCCGGCGCTACCATGGGCTTCCCGGTTATATCTGGGGCACCGGCTCACGGATCATTATGCCGTCGCCGCTGGCACGACTCAGCTGAGATGCCGAAGTATTGTACTCCTCCTACAACTCGCGTCACGGGGTAGGGGGAGACGCGATAGGAGGTTGGCGTCAAGCGTGCGGGCCCTGAGGAGGTGAGTGGGAGGAGGACGAATGTGAAGTCGTCCCCCTCGGTAGCCAACGTGATGGCGATGGAAGCGGGGACGATGACATCTCCAGCCCGGAGGCGCCATTGTGGAGGCCGTCGATGACGGCACAGAGGGTTCGTCCCAGCGTGCCCCAGAAATAGGTGCACCCGTCTTTGTTCCATGAAGTGAGCAGCCCAATGAGGCCATCGGTGCTGGGCAATTCTCCTTCTCGGCGATCATTGAAGAAGTCTGCCCAACACCCGTTGTTGTCGGTGGCTAGGTGGGATCGGCATGCTCCTCTGAGCTTAGGCGGCGCCGTTGGGTGCCTGGACCCTAATCTCGCCGCGCCAATGATAAGTCCCAGTGCGGGCTCGAGCAGGATGCCAATCCCATATTGACGGTCATCTTCTAGCTGCCGCTTGACCAGAGGTAGGCGACGGGTTTAAACCCGCGTGCATGCATGTACGTCGTTGGCGAGGGGGGCTCGCCTCTCGCGTCGCGTCTTTTAGTTGCGTCCGACGCGCTCGCACCATCCCCTCTGTAGCAGGATGGGCTGGGGGCGCGACACCGTACTGAGCCCCTCAGATGAAAAATGGTTTTGCGCCGCGTGCTAGGAGCGGATAAACGTCCGACGCGACCTAAATTTCTTTGGGGAACGATTTTAGGGTGCCACTAAAGATGCTCTAAGAAATAGTTAAGTCAGACATAAGCAAACCCCCCCAAAAAAAACCAAACCACATGAAAAGTGTTGGCAAACGAGCAAATTCCCGAAAAGTCGACATATATTGCAGGATCAATTCGAGTAGGAGTCGATCCAATCATCCAAACGAGGAAAAGTTACGTCCGAAACAGAAGCAAGCCCGATTAACAATGAAAACAAAAGTAGAAGGAACTCTACATATAGAACGTACCTCAAAAAAAAAAAAACTCTACATGTAGAACGAAAAACGATCGATCAGATCGAAGAAACAGTGAGCAGATCAGATGCCTTTAAGCACCGAAAGATCCTCCATCCTGTGCCATGGTGAATATGGCCGCGTATTGTTGCCCGGAACCCTTCTCGAATCGGGTGATGATGATGCGGGCGCATCGTTGCCGAGATACCAGCCGCTTCTCGCCGATCGCCTCCACCTGTTAAACCTGCCACCCAGCGCCAACGGCGTCGACCCTGACACGGCCGACCGCCCAGATCTCCCTTCCGTTGAAGTCATCGAAGCCCTTACCCGTTCTTCCTTCCTAGACGACGAACTGCGAGGCGCCCTGGTAGAATACCAAGTACAGAAGTACCTGAGCGGCGAGACTGCCATAACCAGTGATCGCACGCTAGAACTCGCAGAAACCCACGACGTGTACTCGGTGGACGATGATATCCCCACCGAGGAGTTCGTCAAAGACTCGCGGCAGCTCAAGTCTCGTACAACTCCGGTCGATGAACACGATAAACTGGATCAAGAGGAGATCGACGAGCACGAACTGAAGCGTGCATTGTACCGCATTAAAGCTCTTCTGGTTAGTAGTCCCGGGCCAGTGCTCTTATATATCATATCCTTCTATCGATGAATCATATATACACATAATTTACCCTCTTATGATGCACATATCTATGTGTCTGCAATAGCTATTGAAAGGAAAGGCAATTGACAAGCTGGAAGACGCTGCTTTGGAGAGCAAGTACCCTCGAGAGCTTATCGTGGACAACTCTTACTTTCTCCACTACGAGGACCACGACGCCTTTGGTTGGTATTTCGACCCCGACCTCTGTGAAATTGCTGCCTTGACTGACTACCAGCGGCTTGTCATCTTAAATTATGTAAGTGATCTTTAATGATTCCCCTATATTTGAATGTTCTAGTACTAGCTATATGTTTTTTGTTTGGAATTTCTTCGAGTGTGCCCGCATATGACCATAAGAGAGTTAAAATCCATGTTATTATGTCCAGGATTTGTTATTCTCAAGAGAGATGTAATATGTTGCTTTCCTTCTATTTGGTGCAGTGGGAGGAGCAGTATCAAGATTGGAGCCGTTACCGGTTGCACTATAACACGCCTGAAACTGATAGAGATTATCTGCTCTACTGGAAAACAATTTCAGAGAAAATTAGAGTATGTATATTGCCGCAATCAGCTAGACCGATCTTTAAACATTGTTTATTATTTTCTATTTTTTTTTAACTGACAGCATTTTGGTCTTTGCAGTGGGTTGAAGATTACATGTATGTAGAAACGTCTTCTTATGAGGTAACAAAGACCCCGCGAAAGCATGGAATAACTACTAGTCAGTGTAAAGCCGTGGTAGCAAAAATATAACTTTCCTGTTTTATACTGTTTAGTATTCAAACATCAGGAGGAAAGCTAGCTACCAAGCAATTAGAATCGCAACTGGCTTTAAAAATATTCACAAGGATCTGGCTCTTCTTGGAATAGAGGTATGATTCCCTTGTCCCATGCTCATTTAGATGGTCAGCTCTGGTTATTTTTCTATTTAACAATTGTATTCTATAAAGGAGCTTCTATGGAACACACGCCTTTATGTCTATTTTCTGAAAGATCTTGATGGCGTCTTTTATGAGATTTGGAAGCGGGTCATTAAGGAAGAGGTTAGCTTTGTACATTAGTCTTATTTCGACTTGGAAACATATTTTTTATAATTATGTTGCGAATGCTCTCTCTCTCTCTCTCTCTCTCTCTCTATACATATATGCTTAATGATCTTTTTATCTCCTTGCAGAATGTTAATGATTGTTTCTCGAAAGCTCTGAAAGAGGTTTATGACCTGAAGATGTTCCCTTCACGAGAAAGCAGTATGAAGTGTGAGCATACAATGGCGGAACAAGTAGGTTACTGTTGTTCACAAAAACGTTCATTGTTAATTTATATTTATGTTAGTCTTAATATTTTGATCCTCTTTTGTAGTTTCACCTGTGCACAGTTGGTATTACTAAGAATGTAAGTATAGTATGACGTGGTGGAGTGTTCTAAATATGTTCTTATATCTTATGTCACATTAATACCTGCCTCTAGGTTCCCGTATATAAAGCCCGTGAGCTGATTGCACAACAAGTTAAACAAAAGGTATGTATGAATACCCGACGAGGATGAAAATTCAGCACATCTAGCCGTTAAGTTTTTTTTGAACTTATATGATATATATTTTCAGTTGGCGATGACGCGGGGATAAGAGCATTACGCCAGGAAGAAGCTAAAAGTTGCACAATACATTGGACTAATCAAGACATATCGTAGTTCTAATGGTAGCATCTAGCATGACTTCTACAGTTCTTCATTGTAGAATTGGGGAAGTGACTAACATGTTTTTCTTAGTGACCTGCGGGGGCTAGGGCAAGGCTCACATGCACTATATGTTAAATTGTATAAGTGGATTGCCCAGCTCTTTTCATCAGATCTGTCTTTTGGAATAGTTGGTTAGTGCATTAAGCTTAACATGCTATCAGAGTCTCGAGTTCGAGTCCTAGTTTTCACAATTTATTCCACAAATTGTTGTTGTCCCCTCCTGTCTACGTACATATTGGCCTCTAGTGCCATACGCCTCTGTTTATACATGTTGATTTGTCTTCGTGTCACATGTGAGGAGGTTTGTTAAACTATATAAGTGAATTGCCTAGCTTTTTTCCACCAGATCGATCTTTTGAAATAGTTGGATAGTGCATGAAGCTTAACACGATACCTCTTTAAATATATGTAAGTCTCAGCAGGCACAAAAGCTGAGCCACGTGGCCCACCTAGGTAAGGCACAAATAGGCCCATTAACTATTCAATAGTCTCCCTTAACGGGTTGATAGATATTTATCATTCCCATTTTGTCAGAAGCCAAGTTGAATTATATGGTTCTCAAACCTGTATTAAGTAGTTTCCAATTTGTTCCCCCGTAAAAAAAGTAGTTTCCAATGTGTTGAACTCACATGCTCATGGATGGATGCAGCGCCCCTATCACCCGTAGGGATGGCAATGGGTACCAATCATCCGTGTATCCGGCGGGTAAAAACCCAATAAAAATACGGGTATGGAATAAAAAATTACCCATGGGTATACAAATAGGAAAATATTGTACCCATTAGGTAGAGTGGGTATGAGTATGGGATGGTAGAACCCACACCCATAGGTTTATGAATTTCAAGTGATTATTGTGCCGCTGTTTATAAATTAATTATGGTCATATATTATTGTCAACAAGTATATTGTCAACAATTTGATGTGTTCTAAACCCGGATATTTTTTACCTACGGGTACCCATTTACCCTACCGGATGACGGGTATGGAAAAAATTTATACCCATCACAGGTATGAATACGGGTGACGAGTGAGATTAAAGAAGATAGGTATGAATATGTGACATAGGCATCCCCAATGGGCCTACCGAAGATGGTACCCGGGATTTACTGAAGGCCCACGACCCGAAGGATAAGGAGAGTCGGAAGCCCAAATTGTTATTAAGGAAAGCTAGAGTTGTATTAGGAAGCAATACTTGTAATCTTGCGGGATGAGTTGGAAACCCTCCCGGACTCTGTAACTTGTGTATTACGAATCCCTCGGCTCCGCCTCCTATATAAGGGGGAGTCGAGGGACAAAGAAAGCATCGAATCATTGTCTTACAAACCCTAATTTTCATATCGTCGAGTACTTTTCGGCTGAAACCTTCGAGATCTACTTGCCCTCTACTTCCGACTAAAACCCTAGTCTACAACCCGTAGGCATTGATAAGTTAATCCCTTGTCAATTGGCGCCGTCTGTGGGGATTAGAGGTGTCAAGGATCTGATCTCGATGGTACGTTCAAGATCATCGACTTCGTCAACTGCAAGCAACACAATGGACAAAGGTAAACATATCAAAACTGGTCTAGTTGATTTTGTACCTCAACCGCCCTCCCGTTTGGATGCATATGCGTATCTGGAGGAGCCCATGGAGATGACGATTGGAAAGTTCCACTTCCGCGTCGAGAAAGAAGGAGCGTATCGTCTCGAAATTCCGATCTCGTCGGGATTATCGGCGGTCGATCCCGACTTTTCGAGCTCAGCATCATCAATCGAGTCAGGCGACGAGGAGATTTCCTCGCCACGCTTCATCAGCACCAGGGCGAGCGAAAAACTCGTCAAGATCTTCAGCGACATGTCCTTCGAGTCATCTGCGGACTCCTATATAAGCGATGATTCGAGCGACACCGACGCGATCTCAACTTCATCGACAAATCCATCACCATTGGAAAGGTCTTCACCAATCTCTATGATGGTGTCACCAAACCCGACAAAGTCCAGCATCCATATGTCGATCCCGCAGATCTTGCGCGAGGTTTGGGAACAAAATATATCGGGACAGGAACACGAGAGATGGTGCAATTTCCGCAGGCCGTGTGGGATTGAGTCGCAAGAGCTATCGATGGCACAGAACCAATGACTATTGCGGCAACACCTGAGGAGTCACAAGCATACCAATATAGGCTTGCCCGTATCAGGAGGGAGCTCGAGAAACAGAAAATCGAGTTGGATAGAAGGCAGGAAGCAGCCTCTGCATCAAGCAGGCGAAGAGCGGAGCTAAGTCGACATTCGGGAACTTCGGGAGATAGTCACAGGGAAGCTCGAAGGAGAGCAAGATCTCGCCTGCAAAACATACCTGAAGCAGAGAGAGAAAACCTAGTTCAAAACCTCGACATGTCTTTTATGTCAATCGACACGAGGGGGAACATTATTCCCAAAACACCGGAAGCTGGGTATATGGCGACACAAGCTTTTATCCTCGCAAATAGACCACCTCCCGGAGATCCAAGAGAAGCATTGTACAACATGGCCATGACAGGGGTCGGAGTTATGGGGACAACATTCGTAACTCCGCCTCCTGAAGGGGTAGCAAGGAAAAATAGTCCACAACCCGCTGCAGCAGCGCCAGGTCCCGAGAGAACAAGTGGAGCACGAGACACAGCAGCGCAAGCATGAGTGGACAGAGTACGACAAAGTAGAAGGGAACATCGACACTCCCCAGAATTAGATGATGAGGACATGTGTGGGCTGCCGTGCTTTACAAGGAAGGTCCGGAAAACTCGAGTTCCTTCAGGGTTTAAATTACTCGACAATTTCAAAAAATTCGACGGCCTGCAAGATCCAGAGGATTGGCTAATCGATTATCTCGAGACGGTGAAGCTGATAGGAGGAACCAGAGCAACAGCCATGCAAAGCATCCAAGTACATCTGAGTGGAGCCGCAAGATCGTGGATAAAGAAGCTTCACCCAGGTTCCATCGACAACTCGGACAGTTTTGATGATGTGTTCGTCAAGAACTTCCGATCTATTTATGACCTGAAGATGTTTCCTTCACGAGAGGGCAGTATGAAGTGTGGGCATACAATGGCGGAACAAGTAGGCTACTTTTGTTCACAAACGTTTATTGTTAATTTATATATATGTTAGTGTTAATATTTTGATCTTGTTTTGTAGTTTCACCTGTGCACAGTTGGCATTACTAAGAATGTAAGTATAGTATGACGTGGTCTTGTATCTAGTGTGGAGTGTTTTCAATATGTTCTCATATCTTATGTCGCATTAATTTCTGCCTCTAGATTCCAGAATATAAAGCCCGTGAGCTGATTGCACAACAAGTTAGACAAAAGGTATGTATGAATAACTTATGAGGATGAAAATTTGGCACACATGGTCGTTAATTTTTTTTGTAATTATATATTTTCAGTTGGCAATGACGCGGGGATATGAGCATTACGCTATGAAGAAGCTAAATATTGCTGAGTACATTGGACTGATCAAGACATCCTCATAGTTCCAATGGTAGCAAGCACGGTACGATTTTTATTGTAGAACGGGGGAAGTGGCTACCTTGTTTTTTCCGTATTCACATATGGAGGTACCTTGCATGCATCACTACTAGGAAAAGGCCTAGCCGTAAGCTTGACTTCAGTGGCGCACCATGATGGCCGTGCGCCACTACTACTTAGCAGTGACGCACCACAAAATGGTGGGCCACTGTTACAAATGTAGTAGTGGCGCACCTTGTTTGTGGTGCGCCATTACTAATTCCTGGCAGGAGGCCAGCTCCTACCCAAAACTAATAGTGGCGCACGTCTTCATGGTGCGCCACTGCTACATTGCTTACTTATGGCGCATGGCTTTGTGGTGCGCCACTGCTAGGAGGTGGCCAGGGCCCTTTAGAGATGAGGGCTTTAGCAATGGCGCACTGCGTGGTGCGCCACTACTAGCTATGGCGCACCGCCGACATGGTGCGCCACTGCTAAGTTGGGCAGGGGCGTGGGTTTACAGTGTACCAGGTGAGCGAGTGGCGCACCACTTAGCAGATGCGCCATTGCTATGTCACCCTAGCAGTGGCGCACGGCTAGGTGGTGCGCCACTGCTAACCTGGGACCATTTCCTGCTTTTCACCCTCCACTCACATGTGCCACCCACTTTCCCCAAACACTCTTCCACCACCACACTCATCGCAAAGACGTACAGTGATCAGGCCAACAGAGGACGGACGGAGATATAATCAAAGAGCACAACTCAACCTTCACGCGGTGGTTCAAGGACAAGATGCTGACGTACCCTATAGACGAGGATTCTTCTGCGGAAGAAAAACTCATATTCGCCTTGTCACAGGGCGCCGAACACAACCTCGATGACATTTCGGGCGTACGATATCAACGGCTACACATTCTACACCGAGGAAAAGGACATGAAGAGCGATTATCGAACTCCGGGGTAACGATGGAGTCCTACACCGGTGACGTCAAGCAGAGATACTACGGAAAGATCGAGGAGATCCGGGAGCTGAGCTACGCCGGAGAGAATGTGCCGATGTTCCGTGTCAGGTGGGCCAAGAACGTCATAAAAGAAGACCGGCATTTCACCACCATGGTTATACCCGAAGCCAAATCCAAGACAGCGGGCGCAAAGGTCACCACGAAATATGATCCATGGGTACTAGCTTCCCAAGTGGACCAATGCTTCTTCATTACCGACCCGCAAAAGCCCAGCCGTGTTGTCGTGAGGAGAGGCAAAAGGAGCATCATCGGAATGGATGGAGCCGCCAACGAGCTAGACTTTGACCAGTACGGCGATCCGAAGATGGAAGATGACGACGACGATGATGAAGAACCATACACAACAAGAAGAAGCAGGACCACCCTACCTAAAGGCCGTCCATTCAAGAGAAGAAGTCTAGGAGTTCCGGGGCTAAATTATTCAACCGCGAGAAAGAAGGGCAAGAAGATTGTGAAAAGATAATTATGTATCATTTTCTTGTATGAATAATGGATGTCATATTGTTAATCTTCACATTGTACCGATCAAAATAGACATATAATTTATATTTTCTAGATTATATAGTATTTTAAATATTCTACATAATTATAATTATTTATGCCTTTTATTTTGGTGTATTATGCTATTTTGGATGTTTATGATAGTGTTAAATCAATTTAAAAAGAAAAGGAAAAAAATGGGGCCGCCAGAGTTCGAACCTGGGCGGCAGGGTTTGGCACAAACCAACCAGGGACAGAGCCAGTGCGTTACGTTTCGGGATATGTCAATCCACCCAGCGTTAGTGTTTTGACCAAATCATAAAGTGGCAGTGGCGCACCCCTAGAGGTGCGCTATTGTTAAGCCTCATAGTGGCGCACCACTAGAGGTGCGCTATTGCTAAGTGTGTCTGGGGACTTAGCCAAATCCCTGCCCTCTTCTTCTCCCCATCCCCATTCACCATTCCCCAATCCTCTCAGCCGACGCCGGCGGCCCTCGATCTGCCTCGCGACGCCGCCCCGTCCCTCGATCCGCCCCCGTCCCATCGGCGCCCCCTCCCCTGAGCAGGCGCCACCACTTCTCACCAGCGGCCGCCACCCCTCCCCTGAGCAGGCGCCACCACTTCTCACGCGAGCGACCGTCGCGCAGGTACGTCCTCCCTCGATTCACCTCCCCGCCGGCGGTCGCCTCCCCCCTCGATTCTCATCCGCTTTGCCGCCACGCAGATCCTCTGCCTCGAGCCCTCACCGCCACGCCCCCGCAGTTCTCGCCCTCGACGCCACGCCGCGGAGCAGCACGCCGCCACGCCCTCGACGCCACGCCGCGGAGCAGCACGCCGACACGCCCTCGACGCCATGCCGCCACGCCCTCGACGCCACGCCCTCGACAGCTGACGCTGCTGCAGAGGACCGACGCCGCGCATCCTTCCAAGGTAGCCCAACTCCTCCCCCTCCTCAGTTTATTGCTGCTGCCATGTCCCTGCTGCTGCTGCTGCTAGCTAGGTGCTCCCCTTTGCTTGCTTGCTTGCTGCTAGAGTAATCCGTGCATACGGTTTTGTTCAAATTAATCCTAGCTACCATGTTAGTTTTCAGCTTACTGGATGAAAGCTTGATGTTCTTGCTGCATATGTGTATCATTTAAATACACACCTTATATTATTTTAAATTGGAGCAGTAGTAGATATCTAGTGATTTTAAGCTACGTATTATGCAAATAAGCCATAATTAGGCGCCATACCTGACTATAAAATTGTGCATTAGTAGAAAATATGATGGATTTTTAATATTGTTGTGCATAGCTAGGTACCATCATTCATCAAAGCATCCAAATGTTGTTATCTGGGGTTCATTTGTTAGTTGTTTGATTGGTTTGAGTGTGTGTGTGGTGGTGGTGCAGAGATTGCCCCAGCGACATCCATCGTCACGCGCACCTTGGAGCAGCAGCTGGAGAAGCACGCTGTGCCGCCCTCGACCGCTGAAGCCACCGCAGAAGACCGCCACCGAATTTGCACACAGGTAGCCCCCGATGCCCCTCCTACTCCTCTATTGATGCTACTTGCTGGTGCTACCTAGGCTGCTGCTAGGCTGCAGGTAGAAAGTGTTTTAACACTGTAATTGATTCATTTGCTCCATGTCTTTGCAAAATGATGTTGTAATTGGTTATCTCAACAATGATGCTGACAGCCATTTTATATGTCAAAAGATATCTGCTTGTGGCTGCTGTTGGTTGGCTGGTAGGTGCTTCTGCTAGCATATTAGTGATAGGTGCTGCTGCTACATATAGTAGATGTACATGTAGTTCCTGCTGTTAATGAGAATGCCATTAATTCACCATCAGGTTAACTCTGGCAACATTTGCAACATTTGCAAGGCTGCTAGGCTGTTGTAGCTCTTTTATTTTTATAGTTCAAAGCTTACTGACTTTTTATTTTGAACATTTGCAAGGCTGAGACTTGGAGCAGGAGCAGGAGAAGCACACCTCGCGTCGCCCTCGACTGCTAACGCCGCTGCAGAAGACCGCCGCCGCATCCTCCAAGGTAGCCCTCGATGCTGATGGTGCTTGCTGCTGTTGCTTGCTATTGCTGCTAGCTTGTTGCTTGCTGCTTGTTAGCTGCTGCTTCTTGCTAGCTGCTGCTTGCTAGCTGCTGCTGCTTGCTGCTTGCTAGCTGCTGCTGCTTGCTGCTTGCTAGCTGCTGCTTGCTTGCTACTGCTTGCTAGCTGCTAACTGCTGTTGCTGCTAGCTGCTGCTTGCTAGCTGATGCATGCATATAGCTAGCTGATGCATGCTGTTGAGTGCTCAGCTGGTGGAGGATCAATTGTATATGTGCCATGGTGTAGTATATGGAGGAACAATTGTATATGTGCCATGGTGCTCAGCTGGTGGATAGTTTTTCCTGGTGTATATGGTGTCATTTTCTTGTGCAGGGATCGACAGAGTTGCCCACTATCGCCGAAATGTTGATTCATTTCCGTTTCGGCGAAAATGAGGCACTCATATGTCCATAAATTAGCATAGGTCATGCCCAATTTTTCCGTGAATTCTTGCGCTAACTTTATGCATTTTTTCCTACTTAGTTCGAACATGGCCAACAACGAAGAGGCCGGCGGCAGCGGTAGCAAGCCATTCTGGATGCTAACCGATGAAATGGAGGTGATGGAGTCACAACCTCGCCGCGACGACGGCGAGGATGATGGCACCGATCCGGAGTACCGAGCGGACGATGCCGCCGAGGATGACACCACTGATGGTGCCGCCGAGGATGACACCACGGATGGTGCCGGCGAGGATGACACCGGCGCACCGAAGAAGCTACGGAGGGAGCGTCGCCCGAATGTGCTCAGCACCGTGAAGCAGGCATTCACCGAAGTGAACGCCACTGGGCTTCCAACGGCGCCCCCTGATTTAGTCAAAGGTTACGCTGCCCAACTCGGGTGCATCCTCCGGAGCACGGTCTCGATCAACACCGAGAACCTCGGGCATCCCGACCGAGCGAATTTGCGCACCCTCCTCTTCCGGAAGCCGCACGAACGATACGAGTTCCCGGTGGACCGCTCGTAAAAGCGTCTCATGCGGAACAAAGTGCACAATGCCGCCCTCACGAAGATGAGCACCGCCCTCGCTAGTTGGAGGAACCGAGTGAAGAAAATGATTAATAATGGTGAGAGTTACGAGAAGATCAAGGAGTCAAATCCCTCGATCACCGAGCAAGACTACGCTGATTTCAAGATCAAGTGCGAGAGCGAGTCAACGTCGGATTCTAGTCAGTGGGGGAAGGACATGCGAAAACTGAACTTAGGCACCCACAAACTTGGTCCTGGCGGTTTTAGGGTGGCGCAACCGAAATGGGACGCCGCGGATGAGGAGCGTGTGAAGAACGGCCTCGAGCCCCTCTTCCCGCAATACAAAAACAAGCAAACCAGGAACTTTCTCCCGGCCCGGTACCGTATTGACCCGGAAACAAAGGAGCTCACCACCACTCCGGATGTGAAGGAGTTTGAGGCTCTTCTGGTAAGGAATGCACCCGCTTAATTAGCTCCTTTATGGTTGCATTCTTATTGATGAATCCAAATTTCTAAATGGTTCATGCATGTTCCTCCCGTAGGCTAAGGAGGTTGTTGCGGAAAGTGAAAAGGAATCTAGTAGCGGCGCGGGGTCCACGAGCTCCTCGCAGTGTGCCCCTTGGGACAACCCTTTAAATAGGGCGTTGAATGCCCACAAGAAGAGGGATCCATTGAGTAAGCCGACGTCGGCTGGTCGTGTGGTCGGTGAAGGATGCTCTATGAAATGGTCAGAATACTATAAGTCGGGAAAAAAGGAGAAAAAGGCCACCATCGATGAGAAGGAGGTCGCACAGCTCAAGGCACAAGTTGCGCAGATCCCGACATTGGTCCAGGAGCAAGTGCGGCAACAAGTGCAACATATCATGGAGACCCAACGAGAGGACGCAACGACGGCAAGTGGAGGACCAAGTGGGCACGACGCTTAGCTCCATCATCCCTACCTTGGTTGCCGGTCTGGACGCGTGGTATAGGGGAGGAAAAAAGGGGCCTCCCCCGGTTCTCAGTTTCACGGGCAGCAACTCCCACAACGTGGAGCCATCGGTGAGTCCGCAGGCGGCAACAATGGTGTCTCCGGCGGCGCCAACATTGGTGGCTCCCGCAGCGCCAACCTTGGTGGCTCCGGCGGCGCCAACCTTGGTGGCTCCCGCGGCGCCAACCTTGGTGTCTCCCGCGGCGCCATTACTTCAGCTCAATGCACCCGTCGCTGCGGATAATACGCCGCCCGGCACCGCGCCAACAAGCGGCCACTCCATCAGTGGCACGCCCGCCGCCGGCGGTGCCTCGACCTTAGCCGAGCCGGACGCCATCACGGTAACCAACCCTCGTCTCCGATGACTTCCATATCCTTGCCTTTGACTACGCTAGCCATCCCTAACGCCCTACATGTTTTCCGCAGGGTGCCGCCGCCGACGTCCCATGCACTCTCCCTGCATTTTGTGAACGGCGAGTTGATCGATGTTGCCAAGGCCAAAATCGTTCAACCGAGCAACCGCCGGCTACACGGTGTACCCATGGCACCCGACGTGTATAGGATTCAACTGGTTCGGGTGCTTAGTGGCTACGACGACGTGGTACCTCCCTTTCAACCCCAAGGCGCCGACGCGGATGAGGTCCTTACCCTCCACCAATGCTTCAATTGGTCCATGGTTTGGCCAAAGAGCCGATTCGTTTGGGGGCGAGCGACACCACCCCACGGACAGCACCCCAGCCGTGCCGGCGCCAAGCCATGGCAAGACCACCCCCACGGTGCCGCCATCAGCCGACGAGGACATGCATATGGCACAGGATCCGAACGATGGTCCGGACGAGGACGATGACGTTCGCCAACCCGGACCGCAACTTCGATTTTGGGGTGATGGACTACGATCTCAGTAGCCTACCCTCTCAAGCTGCCGCCGAGGGGAAAACCTATTGCAACAAGCGGCGCCTATTCTCGTTCTCGGGAGACGCCTCCAGCTGCCGACTTCACCGAGACTCAGCCGATAGCCGAGGTGAGAAGTGTTATCGGTCCTAACACACCGAAGAAGGCTTGCGAAGAGGAGAATGCAGTCCCGGTAAATATAAAGCCGAAGGGACGGAAAAGAAAGAAGAAGGACGACAAGTCCGCCAGCCCAGCCGGCACCTATCCGTGCTCGGGACGGGCCACCGAGTGCCCAAGAATATCGAGGCGAGGGTGCATGTGTCGGGTGAGCGGATGCTAATTCAAAGATTGTACGATGCTGCACCCGGTCCTATGCGATCTCCGGTTGACGGTATTCAGTTTATGGAGGAGCGGCGTCTCGGGGAGAAAGATAATGGATACCCGAAGTGTATATTGCCAAGGTGCCCTCGGGCCATGGCTTTGTCGATAGTGGCTTCGCGGAGAAGATCTTCCTGCGGTATGATGACATCTTTGCCATGCTGAACAGCTTATCCGCTGCACTACACCTTCATTCGCCTATACTCGCTCGGCAAGGCGATGCGGATCATTAGACACAACATCCCGGACATCGCGATAGCCGACCCCTTCTACATGCGTGCCGTCCACTTGGCCACCGCCGGAGACCGGGCGATCGCGAGTGGATACCTCAAAGACTTCTTTCTAGAGAACCGGAAGAAGTGTAACATCCTCCCGCCCGTATTTCCCGAGTAAGTCACCCCCTCACCGTACCGGTCTTAACTCATGATTTTTTTAGATTTCAATCGTCATGTTCTTAAACATTATGTGTTCTACGCAGAGACAAAACCTGCACACTCATCTCCATAACCCCGAAACATTCCGTGGCCACATACCTCGATGCGGACGGTAAGTCAACCACGGACTACATGAATGTCAAGAGCGTACTTGATGATGCTCTCAATGCCTACGTCAAAGCGAAAGGCAACATGCAGAGGCCAAATGTTAGGTACGGGAAGCATGTGTTCAAGCACCAAACAAAGTTTCCCTGCGTCAAGAAGCCGCCTTCTAGTAACAAGGATGCCTACTACGCCCTCTATCACATGGATAAGTTCATACGGGACCAGCAGCAGCTTACGCTACCCGAGCATCTCGGAGACCGGGCCAACAAATTGGCGCGGGTCCCCGACGACGGCATCAAGCAAGACTTCTTCCGCATCCAAGTAGAGTTTTGTGAAATCATCCATCAAGATGTCGTTAGAAGCGCGGGGAGTTCTTCGCCGGCTATCGGCCGTCAAACGCTGACATAGACACAATGCTCCAAATGCAGGGTGACGACTACCGCTCATGGATGTGCTTGAAGAAAGGCGGCGGTTTTATCCACGCTCCGAGAAAGTCTTGATGTGCGAGCCTAGTTATGTAGTTGTGAACTAAAGACGAGCTTCGTTGTAATAAACTTTATCCAAGCACTTTACTTGCATGTCCGTTTAATTACTAGTTCGGCTATGTTTGTGAACTTATATATATGGCTCTATCGTTTTCCGCACTTGATTTGGTCGTTAATTTTGTTTGCATATGCCGATGATTAGAATGTTCGGTCAACTCGTACACTCCGGGGTGTCGCTAGTGAGCTCTGGTGTGATGGCACAAATATCAATCTCTTGTGCATCCTACCTCGGCCTCACTAACGCCATCCCGGGATGTTCATATTTGTTTCGACCAACAATGTATGAGGCCCTCGTCATTCCATTTGCTTTGGTTTTTCAGAATGCCGATGATTAGAATGGTTGGTGACCTGTACACTCCGTGAAGGCATCAGCGAGCTTGGTGTGATGACACAAATATCAATCTCTTGTGCATCCTACCTGGTCTCGCTGACTCCGTCACGGAATGTTAATATTTGTTTTGACCAACAATGTATGAGGCATATGCTCTTTCTTCCATTTTAGTGCCGATGATTAGAATGTTCGGTCAACTGTACACTCCGGGGTGTCGCCAGTGAGCCCGGTGTGATGGCACAAATATCAATCTCTTGTGCATCCTACCCGGCCTCACCGACGCCATCCCGGGATGTTCATATTTGTTTCGACCAACAATGTATGAGGCATTCCATTTAGTTCATACTAGCTACTTGTTTCTTATTTGAGTTGGCACTTCTTAATTGCATTGGCCGATGATTAGAATGGTTGGTCACTTGTACACTCCGTGGTGACGTAAGTGAGCCTGGTGTGATGGCACAAATATTCATGTCTTGTGCATCCTACCTGGCCTCACTTACGCCATCACGGAATGTTAATATTTGTTTTGACCGACAAAGTATGAGGCCCTTGTCATTCTTCCATTTGCTTTGGTATCTCAAAATGCCGATGATTAGAATGTTGGTCACCTATACACTTGGGGGAGGGGTCAGTGAACCTGGTGCGATGACACAAGTATCAATCTCTTGTGCATCCTACTTGGTTTCACCGACGCCTTCCCGAAATGTTAATATTTGTTTGGACCGACAAAGTATGAGGCCCTTGTCATTCTTCCATTTGCTTTGGTATCTCAAAATGCCGATGATTAGAATGTTGGTCACCTATACACTTGGGGGAGGGGTAAGTGAACCTGGTGCGATGACACAAGTATCAATCTCTTGTGCATCCTACTTGGTTTCACTTACTCCGTCCCTAAATGTTAATATTTGTTCCGACTAACAATGTATGAGGCATGCCTTTTAGTTCATACTACTTGGATCGTTTTTGAGTTTGCTCTTATTCGTTGCAAACATCTATGAGCGTGCACTAATGTTTCTTTGGCTTGTGCATATGTACGCAGATATGACGTGGTATGTCGTGTACAAGGGCAAGGTTCCCGGAGTCTACAACGACCGGGAGGAGTGTCGGAGACAGGTTCACCGTTTTAGCGGTAACAGCTACAAAGGGTACACCACTAGAGCGGAGGCCGAAGACGGATACGCACGCTATCCGGCGGGAGAGAGGACGGAGCGGAGGAGGAACCGGATGAAGACCACTTTCATCGGGACGGTGCTAGTAGTGACTCTAGCTCTCTTCTATGTGATGCTAGTTTAGATGATCGACCTTGTGCCACTACTAGCTCATTTGTGACTTGTAACACCGTAACTTGCATTGTAACCTCTAATGTGAATGCTTGTGAATCATGTGGGGCTAATGTGAAGAACTATGTATGGATAAGTCTGTGCTCGTTGTTTATATGCTGTTATATATCCTGTATTGTGCTATTGTACTCGTCATATACAACCTGTATAAATACCTGCCAAGATACAAAAAAAAATTCGAAATCTTAGCGAGTGGCGCACTAGTGGACCATCCGTGGCGCACTACCACTAAGTAGCAGGTGGCGCACTGCTCGGATCCGAGTGGCGCACCGCCCCGTGATCCTCTCCGAGACTAGCGGTGGCGCACCAGGATAAGTAGCGGTGGCGCACGTCCCGGAGAGGGCAGATGGCGCACGTACTCACGCAGCAGTGGCGCACCTACTAGCTGGACCAGTGGCGCACGCAAGACGGTAGCAGTGACGCACCTCTTCTACACAGTGGTGGCGCACTGCCTCTGACCAACAGTGGCGCACCACTTTGGAGTAGTAGTGGCGCACTGGAGGGCATGTCAATGGCGCACCAGGCAGTGCGCCACAGGTATCCAGGCTAGTAGTGGCGCACCCCTAGTGCGCCACTACTATGTGTTAGCAGTGGCGTGATAACAGTGGCGCACCACTAGTGCGCCACTGATGGCTATATGTGGTGCGCCACTGAAAGCCTTTTTTCTAGTAGTGCATGATGCCCCTTTCCACATGGCCCTCCCCTCAACGCGGGGGGAGGGGGGGTGGTGGTAAATATGTATTATTTCCATCTTGTGGGAAGCCATCCCAATCCTGTAATTAGGTGGTTTGCAATTTGTTGAAGAAATGATTACGAAACTTCTATCTGACTATGACTTTCTGGTTCATGGATTAGTTACTACTTTTATTATTGAACTTGTTAAGTACGCTTGTACTCACACGTTCCCTCTTGCACCCTTGGTAAGATTGGGCATTGCCAAAGGAGAAGCTACAGTGAAACCCGAAGAGGGAGGAGTCAACTAATACAAGGGGCAAGTACCATTCAATAGAGTCGATGAAGTAAACTTTTACATACAGCATGGTGGAAACCTAGACTAGGAGTAGTAGACGGGAACCAATTCCATAATCCTAGAACCTAAGTAGCTATAGATCATTTATAGTTTCCTTAGCAAGCCAAGCATCTCTATAGGTAGAGGTAGGAATGAGTTGAGTCCACGAGTTGTTCTTCTACAATTTATTTGCAGTTTTACCTCATTATAATTAGGAGGCTGTGTTGATCTTTTGTAAAAGTCAGGGTTCTAATTCTATAAACATGTATTAGACCCGGAATATTTCTGGTGTATCACTCCGACGGATGTAATACTAGTGGAACAGTGTTTCATTGTTATTATATCGATGACTTGTATACTACACCATGCAGTGCTATGCTGGATCATCGCATGGAGGACAACCATGCCATAGATTTTAGGTGCCACCGCTTGGCAACAGTTGCATGAGATATATATACCAATGTGATTGGTTATTTGATAGAAGATTAACATGTTAATGCAAAGGCGTTGGATGCTATTTTATATATTTTGATGGCTGATTCATGCCTCAACTTTATGTGATCCATGATTTCTAATGATTGTTAAACAAACTTCAATAATGCAGAAGTTGTATGCAATAAAGTGAGGTCTTCCCCTTTTCAAAAAACACAAGTCTTTTACATTATGTTTTTCTGTTTTTTTCTCTTACAAATTGGTTAACGACTGTCTCTTCTGAATTTCTGTTTGATCCATCATGTTCCACATCCGTTGGATTGATATAAAAACTGGTAGGACTTCACATTGTAGATAGAAGAAAGTTTACTTCTCATCCTTGAACTTGTTGATTCTGTTTTCTGTTTTGGGGCTGGGATTCCATGTTTCCTTTCTCAGGTGCTTGTGGTGTCGGTATCCGTATAGTATTGTAGTCGCCTCGAACTAGTTCATGTCCAAATCGGAGAAACATGTACACTGTATCCGACTCATATGCCAGACTCGAGAAAATCAATCGAGACAGTATATATGTCAAACTTTGTTATATTTCCCCGGCCCAGGCCAAGACCCGATCGATCAGCTATAATCGGAGGCGCAATCCAGAGGAAGAACACGTCGACAACCAGCAACATCGATCATGGAAGCCCCGTATGACGTGGTCCGTGAGATCCTCGTCCGCGTCAAGGATAAAACTACGCTCTTCCGCTGCGCCACCACCTGCAAGGGATGGTGCAGCCTCCTCGTCGCCGACACCTCCTTCCTCCGGCGCTGCTTGCCGCAGGACGACGCGCCTTCCCCCTTTTCCGGCTTCATCGCCCAGCGACACTGGTACGCGCCGTGCTTCGTCCCGGTGCCCCATCCGGTGTTAGCCCCCCGTCGGGTGTTGTATAATGGCCGCCGCTTTCTCGACTCATTCATCCCCGGCGTCCCTGCCGGCTACTTTGACAATGCGGTGCCTCTAACCTCGCGCCGCGGCTTACTCCTCGTGCGCCTCGAACCGCACCATGTGGCCCACGATCCTGATCCGAGCAGCGTGCTCATGGCCGTGTGTAACCCGCTCGCCGCCACGGTCCAGGAGCTCCCTCGTCTAGAGCATTATTGGGATTTCCAGGAGGGCAATGAAGTGACCGGTTTCGCCCTACTTACCGATGCCGACTGTTCTTCCAGCTCCAACGGCACTGGCGGGGTGCAGCGGCCGCCCGACTTCTTCAAGGTGCTAATCATTACCATCGACCATAGCCAGAGGCGCTACAATCTCCACACCTTCTCGTCAGCCGGCGAGTCGGGATGGAACACGTGCTCCGGTGTCCACGGCATCTCCGCGATGCTCAGGCAACGCGATGCCGTCGTGCTCCGTGGTGCGGCACACTGGCTCTTGTCCGGCGCGACAGGAACCTACACGCTAGATGTGAGCGCCGAGACCGGCCATGTCTCCTCTACAAAAATGATGGGCATAACAATCTATACCTTTTGTAGAAAATATAATGGCAAGCCATACCTTAGCGTCAACGGTGAGGGGAACCTCACGGTGCTCCGCCTACGGAAGAACGGTCACTGGTTAGAGATCTGGACATCGCACGACAGCGGGAGATCCTTTCAAGCTTCGACGCGCGTGCTACAACGACCAAAACAACTGGCGAATTGGAATACTCAGTACACTTACTTAGGAGAGAAGTGCGGCATGATGCTCGTCAAGGTCAACAATAGACACGTCTATATTGTTGATATCAAGACAGGGGTGATGAGGGAGGTCCCGGATTGGCCAAGTAGTAGCGCTCTGAACCGTAGGAAGATTGTGCCCATTGAGATAGATTGGACGGCCTTCTTTGCTTCTCGACTTGCATATGTTTTGCCTTAGATTATTTTGTAGCTGGATTCAACTTACATTATCAGATTTTTTCTGCATCAAAATGATGCGATTTAACTTACATGACCAGATATTGTCTACAGTGTATGCAAGTTCATCTGTTGGACATAGCTTAAATAAAACCTTGATAAAACCACAGACTCTTCAGTGGGAGACTACAGGTCGATTAGCCTCATCCATAGTCTTTCGAAGATTTTCTCCAAGCTTCAAGCCAATCGCCTGGCTCCAATGCTCCCGGATATCGTCTCCAAGTGCCAAAGCGCCTTCATCAAGAAAAGAAGCATTCACGATAACTTCTTACATGTTCAGAACCTCATACGGGAACTTCATGCTAACAAGACACCGAGCCTATTCCTCAAGCTTGATATCTCCAAGGCCTTCGATTCCGTAGGATGGGCTTACCTTCTCGACGTCATGTCAGCGCTGGGGTTTGGCCAAGCTTGGAGGGACTGGTGTCTTTCCCTTTCCTCGGTCACGTCCAGAGTGCTGCTAAATGGTGAACCTGGCACCCCTTTCCGCCACGCCCGCGGTCTCAGACAGGGAGACCCGCTATCACCCATGCTGTTCATCCTCGCCAGCGACCCCCTGCAACGCATCCTATCCTCGGCCGCGCAATTGGGAATTCTGAGTCCCATACGCTCTAGGACCAACCGCTGCCGAATCTCTTTATACGCGGACGATGCTGGAATCTTCGTAAACCCCAGTAAGGAGGACCTTTGTGCCATCTCTTCCATTCTCGACTGCTTCAGAAAGGCCAGTGGACTTGTCACCAATATGACCAAGACGAAAATTTTCCCGGTGCGCTGCGCTGACGTGGACCTTCAGGAAATTCTCAATGACTTCCCCGCGAAGCTTGCCTGCTTCCCTGGGAAATATTTAGGGCTCCCTCTGCATTTCCACTGTCTTCGGAAGGTGGACCTACAACCCCTAATCGACAAGATCGCCGGAAATCTACCGGGTTGGATCGGCAAGAACCTTGCTAGACCGGGAAGGGTCGTCCTTGCGAAGACGGTGCTCATGGCAACAGGCATTTACCATGCCACTGCCATTCCTCTGCCAAAATGGTCTCGTGATAGGATCAACAAGATTGCCAGGACTTTCGTCTGGGCCGGCGAAGAGGGCGAACATGCCGCCCAGGGGAAAGCTCTTGTGAATTGGAAAACGGACCGTAGGCCAAAGAAGCTCCGGACATTGAGAGATCTGGACGTGCCCTGCGTTTACGATGGCCTTGGCTCCAGTGGACTGATCCGGACCGCGCTTGGTCTGGATCAAAGCTTCCATGCGACGACACCGACATGTCCCTTTTCAGAGCCACCACTAAAGTTACCATTGGAAATGGGGAGATAACCAAATTCTGGCATGTCAACTGGTATGCTCGGGGCCCTCTATCCCAATGGGCGCCCGACCTCTACAAAACTGCCTCAAGGAAGAATCGTACGGTCGCCAAAGAGCTAAGTGAAAACAACTGGATCCGCTCTGTCGCGTCCCTTGACTCGCCTCAACAGCTCGCGCAATATATCGACGTATGGGAGGCCGTCCACTCCATCAACCTTGCCCCCGAGTTGCCGGACAACATCGACTGGACGCTTAATGCCAATTCAACCTACAGTGTTAGCTCCGCCTATGAGGCACAATTCCTTGGCTCCCAAGCCCGCTTCGATGCCATGAAGATTTGGTCGGCACATGCGCAGCCCAAATGCAAGTTATTTGGTTGGCTAGCCCTTCATGGAAAGCTCCTTACCGCCGATATGCTTGCCATCCGAGGATGGCCTCACGACCCTCGTTGCCCCTTGTGCCTCAGCGAGCCTGAGACAGCTGACCACCTTTGAAGAAACTGCCCTTTCACGGCGGCCGTCTGGAACCTTATCAAATCTTGGGATGGCGACTCCTCCGATGACCGACGCCTCGACTTCCAATCCATATCTGACTGGTGGAATGACATGATAAAGGAAAAAGCCGAAAAAAGAAAAGAAACGCATCAGCGGACGGTTCTTATACGTACTATGGAACGCATGGAAGGAACGAAACCGGCGCATTTTCACGGACAACGTCTTACCTACCTTGAGGTCGCAAGCATCGCTAACGAGGATATCCTCCAAAGGGATCGTGCTATAAATGGTTTCGGCCCGGTCATCCCGGCCGAGCCGGATTAGTTTTTCTTTTTGGTAGCTCCTCTTTCATGGTGGGTTCTGGGCATTTTATCACCTTAAGCTAAAAATGCCCTCTCTTTGTACAGTTTGGACCGTTTTGTTCCCTCTTGCTTAATGAAAAGGCAGTGCTCCTGCCGGTTGCTCCAAAACAAAAACCACAGACTCTGCATCGAGTGCAAGTTGTACTTTTCTATAAACTCCAGTTACATTTTCCCCTGCTAACTATGACCTAAGAGCATATTTAGTCGCGCCATCCAAACTGTGTCCAATAATAGCTTCGGATCGAGCGTTTGGGAGACGCAGTCACTAGTTGCCGCTTTTAGAGGGCGTCTGTTTCCAGTCGCATCCCTCAAACATAATTTTTTTAAAATTAAATTTAACCGGAAATACTCAAATTCATTCAAATGTGTTATATATTACAAGGATTTTGATGAAATCCAACAAAAAAAAATTTAAAAAATAATGACGCTTGCGATGGCCAACGCAGTTGTAGTCGTCGCCGTGCATGACGTCATGCTACTGGCCACGACGGTCGGAAGGCACGTCGGCGGGCTCCTCCTTCACCGTGCCGCTAGGACCAACTTCACCACCATCGCGCGTGAGGTCGACGAGCAGCCTGCCGCTCTCGCGGATGGACATGGCGATCACGTACTTGATGTTCCCCGCCTAGGCACTGTGGTCTTTGGGCGACAACGTGAATGCGGTGTTGTATTCCAATGTGTCGGCAGGTCGTCACTCCTTGCGACGAGGCGCCGCTAGCGGAGGAGCGTCGCCACCTCGTCGTTGTCCTCCTCCTTCACTTACGGCTTCGGGCGGAGAAGAATGGCGCTACCATGGGCTGCCCGGTGCTGCTGGGGCACCGGCTCACGGATCATTATGCCGTCGCCGCTGGCACGACTCAGCTGAGATGCCGAAGTATTGTACTCCTCCTACAACTCGCACTTCAGCACGGGGTAGGGGGAGACGCGATAGGATGTTGGCGTCAAGCGTGCAGGCCCTGAGGAGGATGAGTGGGAGGAGGAAGAATGCGAAGTCGTCCCCCTCGGTAGCCAACGTGATGGAACCCGGAGGCGCCATTGTGGAGGCCGTCGATGACGGCAGAGAGGGTTCGTCCCAGCGTGCCCTAGAAATAGGCGCACCCATCTTTGTTCCATGAAGTGAGCAGCCCAATGAGGCCATCGGTGCTGGGCAATTCTCCTTCTCGGCGATCATTGAAGAAGTCTGCCCAACACCCATTGTTGTCGGTGGCTAGGTGGGATCGGCATGCTCCTCTGAGCTTAGGCGGCACCGTTGGGTGCCTGGACCCTAATCTCGCCGCGCCAATGATAAGTCCCAGTGCGGGCTCGAGCAGGATGCCTATCCCATATTGACGGTCATCTTCTAGCTGCCGCTTGACCAGAGGTAGGCGACGGGTTTAAACCCGCGTGCATGCATGTACGTCGTTGGCGAGGGAGGCCCGCCTCTCGCGTCGTGTCTTTTAGTTGCGTCCGACGCGCTCGCACCATCCCTTCTGAAGCAGGATGGGCTGGGGGCGCGACACCGTACTGAGCCCCTCAGATGAGAAATGGTTTTGCGCCGTGTGGCTGGGAGCGGATAAACGTCCGGCGCGATCTAAATGTCTTTGGGGAATGATTTTGGGGTGCCACTAAAGATGCTCTAAGAAATAGTTAAGTCAGACATAAGCAAACCCCCCCCCCCCCCCAAAAAAAACCAAACCACATGAAAAGTGTTGGCAAACGAGCAAATTCCCGAAAAGTCGACATATATTGCAGGATCAATTCGAGTAGGAGTCGATCCAATCATCCAAACGAGGAAAAGTTCCGTCCGAAACAGAAGCAAGCCCGATTAACAATGATACTGTAACAAAAGTAGAAGGAACTCTACATATAGAACGTACCTCAAAAAAAAAAAAAAAACTCTACATGTAGAACGAAAAACGATCGATCAGATCGAAGAAACAGTGAGCAGATCAGATGCCTTTAAGCACCGAAGGATCCTCCATCCTGTGCCATGGTGAATATGGCCGCGAATTGTTGCCCGGAACCCTTCTCGAATCGGGTGATGATTATGCGGGCGCATCGTTGCCGAGATACCAGCCGCTTCTCGCCGATCGCCTCCACCTGTTGAACCTGCCACCCAGCGCCAACGGCGTCGACCCTGACACGGCCGACCGCCCAGATCTCCCTTCCGTTGAAGTCATCGAAGCCCTTACCCGTTCTTCCTTCCTAGACGACGAACTGCGAGGCGCCCTGGTAGAATACCAAGTACAGAAGTACCTGAGCGGCGAGACTGCCATAACCAGTGATCGCACGCTAGAACTCGCAGAAACCCACGACGTGTACTCGGTGGACGATGATATCCCCACCGAGGAGTTCGTCAAAGACTCGCGGCAGCTCAAGTCTCGTACAACTCCGGTCGATGAACACGATAAACTGGATCAAGAGGAGATCGACAAGCAGGAACTGAAGCGTGCGTTGTACCGCATCAGAGCTCTCCTGGTTAGTTGTCCCGTAACAATGCTCCTATCTATCATACCCGCCTATCAATCATCAATCATACAAATAAATGAACAATTATGCCCTCTTATATATGCACCTATCAATCTGTATAGTTGTTAAAAGGCAAGGCAATTGACAAGCTGGACGATGCTACTTTGGAGAGCAAGTACCCTCCAGAGCTTATCGTGGACAACTCTTACTTTCTCGACTACCAGGACCACGATGCCTTTGGTTGGTATTTTGATCCTGACCTCTGTGAAATTGCTGCCTTGACCGACTACCAGCGGCTTGTCATCTTAAATTATGTAAGTGCTCTTGAATGATTCCCATATATTTGACATGTTCTAGCGCAATATGCGTTTTGGAATTTCTTGAAGTGTGCCCGTATATGACCGTAAAGAGCTGAAATCCATGTTATTATGTCCAAGAATTTTTATTCTCAAGAGAGATATAACAGGTTGCTTTCCTTCTATTCGGTGCAGTGGGAGGACCAGTATCAAGATTGGAGCCGTAACCGGTCGCACTATAACACCCCTGAAACTGATAGAGATTATCTGCTCTACTGGAAAACAATTTCAGAGAAAATTAGAGTACGTATATTGCCGCAATCAGCTAGACCGATCTTTAAACATTGTTTATTATTTTCTATGTTTTTTAACTGACAGCCTGTTGTTCTTTGCAGTGGGTTGAAGATTACATGTATGTAGAAACGTCTTCTTATGAGGTAAGCATATATGATCCCACATACCTACTTTGTTCTGTTATTTCGGTTGGAACCCAGTGTATGATCGGCCTTTGTGTAAAAACAAAGACCTCGCAAAAGCATGGAATGACTACAAGTCAGTGTAAAGCCGTGATAGAAAAAATATAACTTTCCTGTTTTATATTGTTTAGTATTCAAACATCAGGAGGAAAGCTAGCTACCAAGCAATTAGAATCGCAACTGGCTTTAAAAATATTCACAAGGATCTGGCTCTTCTTGGAATAGAGGTATGATTCCCTTGTCACATGCTCATTTAGATGGTCAGCTATGGTTAATTTTCTATTTAACAATTGTATTCTATAAAGGAGTTTCTATGGAGCACACGCCTTTATGTCTATTTTCTGAAAGATCTTGATGGCGTCTTCTTTGAGATTTGGAAGCGGGTCATTAAGGAAGAGGTTGGCTTTGTACATTAGTCTTATTCCGACTTGAGAACATATTTTTATAATTATGTTGTGAATGCTTGATGATCTTTTTTTTAAATCTTCCTCGCAGAATGTCAACGATTGTTTCGGGAAAGCTCTGAAGGAGGTTTATGACCTGAAGATGTTCCCTTCACGAGAACGCAGTATGAAGTGTGAGCATACAATGGCGGAACAAGTAGGTTATTTTTGTTCACAAACATTCATTGTTAATTCATATATATGTTAGTGTTAATATTTTGATCTTCTTTTGTAGTTTCACCAGTGCACATTTGGCATCACTAAGAATGTAAGTATAGTATGACGTGGTGGAGTGTTATAAATATGTTCTTATATCTTATAGTGCATTAATGTCTGGCTTCAGGTTCCAGTATATAAAGCCCGTGAGCTGATTGCACAACAAGTTAGACAAAAGGTATGTATGAATACCCGACGAGGATGAAAATTCAGCGCATCTAGCTGTTAAGTTTTTCTGTACTTATATAATACTATATATTTTCAGTTGGCGATGACACGGGGATATGAGCATTACGCCAAGAAGAAGCTAAAAGTTGCAGAGTACATTGGACTGATCAACACATCCTCGTAGTTCTAATGGTAGCATATAACATCATTTTATTGTAATATGGGGGAAGTGGCTAACCTATTTTCCGTATTGACCCACTAGTGGAAAACATGCCTTTTGTCGCGGGTCGTAAGGACCATTTGTCGCGGGTCGTAAGGACCATTTGTCGCGGGCGGCCAGCCGCGACAACGTAGGCGCGACAAAAGGTCCACCCTTTTGTCGTGGGTCGCTTACCATCCGCGACATATAGTCCACCACGTGGCAGGCGCGGGGCGCGCAGTGACATCCCCTTTTGTCGCAGGCTGTGCTACCACCCGCGACAAAAGGTCCTCTACGTGGCGCGCGCAGAACACTGCTGCTTTAGGGTTTGAGGGGTGCAGCACCCCCCCCCCCCCCGCCACCGCCACCCCTTTTATTTCATTTTTTCATTTCAAAATAAAATTTGCATATACTTGTACGCTACTACAAGTTGTACACGTTCATTCATTATATATAGATCGAGCAAACAAATATTGGAAGCAAAAGTCGATCTATTCGTAGATTCCCCTTACACATATACATGGAGCTCACGACTACCGGGACTAAAGCCCGTCGTCTATTCGAACTATTACATGGGGATCATGTGATGCGCCTATTTGGACTAAACAAGCCGTTGTTGTCTATTACTTCTCTAATAAAAAGTGCCGCCACTTCCTCTGTAATTCCTAGTAGGTGTTCCTGTGGTTGGAGCGTCTCCCGCATGAACTGGACCTATATAGGAAAATGAGATGAATATGACTATATCAATCTTGATAACGAAATATTGACGATAATAAATTAAAGTTGTGAATGTTATTGCTTACGTTTGAATCTATTATTGTTGTGCTTCTCAGTGGTTAACATGCGAATGGACTCGCAAACATAGTATCCACGTAGATTCGTCCCCTGTGGCTGCTGGGCGCACGGTACAGGAGTAAATGTTAGCTTCTCTGCGAAGTTACCCGGAGCATGATTGCAGAAAGCTCTCCAAGCCCTGCCAGGCAAAAGAATGATTGAATGAGTGGATAATTAATTAATATCTCACGAAAGATATAGCGCGGCAATGATTGAAATTACGTCTGGAGAACTTCTGCAAGTCGCGGAACCCGTACTCAATGTGTCCCTTACTTCAACTATTCCCTTATCAACTTGAATCGCAACTGGCTTTAAAAATATTCACAAGGATCTGGCTCTTCTTGGAATAGAGGTATGATTCCCTTGTCACATGCTCATTTAGATGGCCAGCTATGGTTAATTTTCTATTTAACAATTGTATTCTATAAAGGAGCTTTTATGGAGCACACGCCTTTATGTCTATTTTCTGAAAGATCTTGATGGCGTCTTCTTTGAGATTTGGAAGCGGGTCATTAAGAGGTTAGCTTTGTACATTAGTCTTATTCCGACTTGAGAACATATTTTTATAATTATGTTGTGAATGCTTGATGATCTTTTTTTTTTATCTTCCTTGCAGAATGTCAACGATTGTTTCGGGAAAGCTCTGAAGGAGGTTTATGACCTGAAGATGTTCCCTTCACGAGAACGCAGTATGAAGTGTGAGCATACAATGGCGGAACAAGTAGGTTACTTTTGTTCACAAACATTCATTGTTAATTCATATATATGTTAGTGTTAATATTTTGATCTTCTTTTGTAGTTTCACCAGTGCACATTTGGCATTACTAAGAATGTAAGTATAGTATGACGTGGTGGAGTGTTATAAATATGTTCTTATATCTTATAGTGCATTAATGTCTGCCTTCAGGTTCCAGTATATAAAGCCCGTGAGCTGATTGCACAACAAGTTAGACAAAAGGTATGTATGAATACCTGACGAGGATGGAAATTCAGCGCATCTAGCTGTTAAGTTTTTCTGTACTTATATAATATATATTTTCAGTTGGCGATGACACGGGGATATGAGCATTACGCCAAGAAGAAGCTAAAAGTTGCAGAGTACATTGGACTGATCAACACATCCTCGTAGTTCTAATGGTAGCATCTAACATGTCTTCTACGGTTTTTATTGTAAAATGGGGGAAGTGGCTAACCTATTTTCCGTATTGACATGTGGAGGCAATGGCAAGGCTCGCATGCACGATGCCCTTTTAGATGTATATAGGTCTCAGCAGGCACAAAAGCCGAGCCACATGGCGCACCTATTGACTATTCAATAGTCTCCCTCAACGGAGTGATAGATATCTATCATCATCATTTTGTCAGAAGCCAAGTTACATTATATGGTTCCCAAACCTGTAATTAAGTAGTTTGCAAATTGTTGAACTCACATACTCTATCTTGATGATCCCAACATGTAGTTTTTCTTTAATGGTTGAGGAATTCATTTAACTCAGCATGTTTTGCTATGTCATGCTACACCGGGTTATTTCCTATGTTAATTGAAGACTTTTGTGATGCCATACATGTCATTTGTTATTTAATATATCTTAAGTTCACTTAGCTTATTCCTTACCCACAACATTTGACTCAAATGTTGAGACAAAGCCCTTTATTCTGCTTCAGCTATTGATTTGGAAACCACTTGTTGTTTCTAGATCCTCCATGGCGCTAAGTTTCCTCCCATGAAACCAAAATACCTTAAAAGTTACCTCCGATCATCTAGGCAATTTTTCCAATCAGCATCACAATAGCCATCAACATCAAGTTGTCCCTTACTCTTGAATTGTACGCCCTTTATTGGAGTTCCTTTCAAATATCTCAAGATTGTGTATCTGCCTCAAGATATTCACTTATATGCCCATGCATATATTTTCTCACTACACTTATTGCAAAGGCAGCGTGTGTTCGTGTATGGCGCAAGTACAACATTGTCACATCCAGTCTATGATATTTTTTAGTTACCACATGTTGGAGATATGCCCGAGAGGCAATAATAAAGTGGTTATTATTATATCTTTGTGTTTATGATAAATATTTGCATCTCATGGATAATTGCATTAACATGAAACATTAATACTTATGTGTTTGTAAACATAACAGAGTCCCTACTAAGCCTCTTGTTTAACTAGCTTGTTGATTGATAGATGATCATGGCTTCCTGATTATGAACATTGAATGTCATTAATAACATGACCATATCATTAGGAGAATGATGTGATGGACACAGACCCATAGTAAGCACAACATAAGATCAAGTTATTAAGTTCATTTTGCTATAAGCTTTCAAATACATAGTAACATAATCCTTCGACCACGAGATCATGTTAATCACCAACACCGGAGGGCTGCTTTGACGACATCAAATGCCACTTCGTAACTTGGTGGTTATAAAGGTGGCATTGGGTATTCTGAAAGTATGAGTTGAAGCGGCGGGATCAAGAGTGGATTTTTCCATCCAAATGACTGATAGATATACTCTGGGCCCTCTCGGTGGAATGGCATCCAATTAGCTTGCAAGCAAGTGACTAGGTCACAAGGGATGCTATATCATGGTATGAGTAAATAGTACTTATCGGTAACAAGGTTGAACTAGGTATGGAGATAGCGATGATCAAACTTCGGATAAGTAAAATATCGAGCGATAAAGGGAATCGGTATCGTATGTTTATGGTTCTTTCGATCATGAAGCCATGGTTGAATATGTGGGAGCCATTATGGATCTCCAGGTCCCACTATTGTTTATTGATCGGAGAGGTGTCTCGATCATGTCTGCATAGTACGCGAACCGTAGGGTGACACACTTAAGGTTCGATGTTGTTTAAGTAGATATAGAATCACGAGGAGGTCCGAAATGGTCTGAAGAATAATATTCATATAAGAAAAGTTATTTTTCGGGTTCGAAAAAGTTTGGAAATATTTCGGTGGAAGACCGGAGTGTTTCTAGAAGGTTTCAGAGGGGCCACTAGTGGGCCCACGACCCCAGGAGGGACCACATCAGCCGAGGGGGTGGAGCCCATCCCTAATGTGCTAGGAGCACCATGCCTCAAGGCCCAGCCGGCCAAACCCCCGAAGGGATAAGGGGAAATTAAGGAAAAGACCCAGCCCGGCAGGCTTACAGCCTTTCGGCCGGGCCAGGCCTAGGGCCTGGTTTCTTAGCTTTGGGTTTTCTTTGGCCCAACCTGAGGCGTGGCCCAGCTCGAGGTATGCCCATGTATATGGTAGAGATTTGCTCTGGAGTTTTAATGTCTGACAATTGGCAATAGTAGATGTCATACAACAGAACTTATGCCACACATTTGCAAAAGACAGACAAAACGAGTGCATTGTTCCAGCGTGTCCCAGTCTTTTCTTTCCTAGTAGGCGGATGAAATGCTAATGCTAAAACAAACAAGACATGATCCACGCTCATATTTACAGTCAACCAGGTGACAGGTAAAAAGACCTTCTCGGAGCTAACACAGCAACCAAGGACAATCAGCTAGCTACTCCAGGAACAGGAGGACAACAGCACGCTGGAGAAGACGACCAGGAGACCAATCATGGCGGCCTGGGCTCGGACGGGCGCAGCGGCACGGCCCACTACCTGCACGAAAAGCGTCGATGAGCACCAGTTGAACATCGCACAGTGGCTAATGTCCCGTCACTGTCACAGAAAAGTGTATGCACTGTACCTTGCCGTCGGCGTCGGCGTGGCCGCCTGTGTCGGGGAGCGGGCGCACGGTGGCGGTGTCGGTGACGCCGGTGGGCAGCGGCACGGTGGGGTTGCTGCCGATGAACGGGTACCCCTCGCCGCCGCTGGCGGGAGCTCCGGCCGGACGCGCCGACGCGACACCCACCGTGGGCTCCAGCGGGAACCCGAAGTGCGGCGTCGTGGTCGTCTGCTGCGGCTCCGGTGCGCGGGTGTACACTGGTGGTGGGAGGGACGGCAGGTCGTCGGACCCGGCAGTAGGCGCCGGAGCGGAGTAGTGCCGGGACGCCGGCACAGGAGCGGAGTAGTGCGGCGACGCTGGCGCCAGCGAGATGCCGTGGTGGTGGTATTGGCGCGGCTCAATGGCAGCGGTAGAGACTGAGACGAAAGGAGCTATGGCTCTGCGCAACAATGGCAGCGGCGGCAGAGGTTGGTGCGGGCTTTAAATGAGAGGCCGGCGCAGCGCAGCGCAGCACGAGAGGAGGAGGTGGTGATGATGATGATTGATGAAGACCAGCTGCTTTGGCTATGGCTATGGGAGCGTGCAGAGAAAGGACGCTACTGCGACAGTGAAACCGAAAGCTCTTTCTCTCTCGGCGTGAGTGTGAGTGCGAGCGAGCGAGGTTGGAGATTACGAGGCGTCTTCTTTGGAAGGAATCTTTGGGCACCGCGCGCCGTGTCTCCGTGTTTCTCTTTTTCTTGCTTTGGGTCGGGGACTGAGTTTACAAATCCTTTTTGCGCTCGCACCGCGGAGAATGTTTTTGAACTTTGAGCACCTGCGACGACTACCACGGTAACTGAAGCATACGACTAACACGGAATTCCGACTAACAACAGTGAGTGCGGCATTCTGTAGCTCGGGCTACATGGAGCTCGTTTTTTAAAAAATTGGAAATTAGCATTTAATAGTTTCAAGAAAATATGAACAAAAAATATTGAGGTAGACAGTGATGTACTCTACCAATGTGAAAAAAAAAGAAATTCGAAAAACTGAGTATTTTGGGCTGTACAAAATTCACAAATCTGTGGATATGAAAAGGTGAACAGTGCAGATTTTGAAACTTTCAACATTTGTCAGAATTTATCATTTTTCTGTAGGCTCAATATAATGTATTTCATCCTAAGATTTTGCAGAGTGGCAGAGTACATCATTGGCTACAACTAGATTTTTCTAAGAATTTTGTGAAACTTCAAATTATTGGATTTAAATTTTGCAAAAAACAAGAGCCATGTAGCTCGGGCTACAATTGGAGTTTCCGTAACAACAATACTATATATAACATTATAACTTGCTCACTCACGCTCGAAGAAGTATTCTTATTTTCAAATTTTCAAATGAATGAAATAACGGATGTTGCTCGAAAAAATAAATCTAAGAGCTCGTTTGCGAACTTTGGCGCCCATCATTTCATTTCATTTGGCAGAAATGGAATGAAATTGATGATATTATTTTACTTGGCAAATCCACAAAAAGATAGGGTAAGAAGAGAAATTAGAGGTTATAAGCATGGGAAGAATGAAATCCGTGGAGTTCTCAATTAAATTATAGAATCAATTTTCGTTAGCCAAACAAGTTGATTATCGTAACGACAAATGGATTCTTTGATTCCGTCCTCATTTAAAATGAAAGGAGCCAAACGATCTCTAAATGTTTGGCGGTGACCATCAAATTTGCTCGCAAACGAGAGAATGCGAACAAGCGTGCGTTGGCGATTCTGGGATAGGGGGGCCCTCAGGCGAGGAGGGGCGCTAGCCGTTTGCACCCTTGAAGATTTCCCATGCACGTTCTCTTGCCACTAATGGTAGGAAAATCGCTAAATCTTTAACTGCTCGGTCGGCTTAGGAGTAGTGAATAAACGGAATTCGAACGATTAACTGATTTAATCGGTCGGCTATCAATAGGTGAAACATACACAAACTCGCACTCAAAACATCGTATGTATAAGAAATAAACAAATAATTTATGTGTCTTCATATGCCTATTCTACTTCGCTAGATCCCAAATTAAAGCATATTAAAACATGTATGCCTCTGCTATGTGACATAATCTTCTAGGTCACTAGAGACAAAAGAGCCACCATCCGCCTCCATGTTCCTTCCTTTCACTTCTCCTCGTTTGCACTCTGAAGTTTCTCATATCCCAACACCAACCCACGGTACTTCCCCTCTCTTGGACCTCAACCACCTACCTTATTTAAAGGCGTCATGGAGCTCTTCGACAAGCTACTCAAGGCGGTCGAGATCATGTATCCAAGATCTAGTCGGCAATGGTGAGGAGCTATTCAATGACATCAGGAATCGAGCTCCAGGAGGCGAGAATCGAGAGCAAAATTCGCAACCCTACTTGATTTTGGCGGCGCAGTGGCTAGACGGGCGATCTACGTTAAAAATTTTGCAGTTTCATTGACCAAAGTGAACTAATTAATCGAAAACATTCCTAATAATTGGGCTGCCAAAACAATTAATGAACTAAAGGATTAGTGGTATTTTACATGGTCGGGTCCCTAGTAGCGATTAATCTGCCTATTAATCGAGTGTTAAGTTTAGTCAAAGGCAAACTAAATTAAACTGTGCAAAGTTTAACTAAGAATATACGAAAATATCAATATTCATAATAAGAACTACATTACTTTATGACTAATTTAGCAAATTTTATAATATCTCTAACTATAAATAGATGTCGAAAGTTGGACCAAATTTAGATACATCTAGACACTTTTCAGCGATAGATACATCAGTGTTTGGATAAACTATTGGCATCTTCTTATGGACTGAGGGAGTATTATAGATGTTGATTACTTTTACAAATATTTAGTTAAAACTTATTAAACTTGATATTTACCAATCAGGTGGATCTCTACGGTCGGAGACAGACGGTGAGAACGGGAAGGCATTTGAAGCACTTGCCAACGGTGGAGTTCTGACTTCTGAGCCAACTGCCTTCCGCCATGGCATTCGTCGTCCTCCCTCCATTGAAAGCCACCTGCCGCGCCATTGCCCTCTACACCATCCATGCCGGCTCGGCGGCAGCAGAGGTCGCAGGCTGGCCTTGCACGACAGGAGGCCCTGCCAGATCCCGGCTAGACGGAACGGCACCATGAATCGTACCTTGGAGAGAGGTCGTAGGCGCCGCTGCACCGGCAGGAGAGCTCTTTCCTTGTCCGCCCCGGATAGGAGGGCATCCTTGAATTGAATGATGCCCTTCTCGGCTGCGAGACAGTCTCGTCCGACGAGGCCGGGCTGAGGTCGAAGTCAATGCACCTGATCTAGGGAGTCAGTGGGTGGCCGTCGGTGGCCAACCGCCGGGAGGCTGGTGGGGTGAAGGAGGCGGAGCTCTCGCGTGCGCTCTCCATCGAAGTCCTGATAAGTATAGATGAAATTTCCCGGCTTCAGTTCTCCACATTTTGCATTTGAGAAACGAGTTAACAATAAACTCTTTGACTGAGAATTAATTTGGTAGTACAGTAGCATAGATCAAACATCCCAAAGAAGGAAAATCCTGAGAAACTATAATCATGTGCTAATGTATGTACACTCATCTTAAAATGATTTATAGATGTGGGCATGTCAGGTTAGAAACTTATTCCGCTCTCTTCTTTTACCTTTACTTGAAATGCTGAACAGATACATCATGTGCACAAGGATTCTTTGCAACTATTTCAGTATTTTTTTTATCAGCTTGCATGGGCTGCTAATTGAAATCTCGTAGAGCCTAGTACACTGCTTAGTGATTTTTTTTTGTAGGAATAGTGGAATACACATGTGCTAAATAGGCTTAGTCTGCCAATAACATCTTTACATCAGTTACCAATGATCTAAATGCTTATTTTCTCTTTTCCTCTTGGATTTTTTTGTGTTCATCCATATAGCCATGCGTATCCCATTTTTACCTGTGCTGCTATTTTCTTATGAGTTACTACAGATTGCACTGCCCTCAGGGCATAGCCTTGTCGGTTCATCAAGGTACACTTCCTATGCTGACACATACTGAGCTTAAGTTGGCCTTCCTTCCATTAGTAATTCTAACACTGATGTTTGTCCAGGTCGACAACATGTGCTGGTGACATGACCATTTGGATGCTACTTTACAACGAACAACACGTGCAATCCTAAATTCTATTTGTCATCTGCCAGGAACAAAATTAATTTTGTCCCAGTGCACTTTTCTTCAAGTCCAGGAACGAAGCTGATTGGTCACATCTTAATGTCGAAGGCTGCGGCCGACTCTTCCATAAACTGCAGAGTAGAGCTTGCGAAACCGGTTGGCCAGCTTGCATTACGACTGAGGATCAACCGACCAAGAATACATAGCGGCGTCTTTATTTTGAACTAAGCTCTTCTTTCACACAACAAGTGTTAACGTGTCGGCTATATATGTAACTATGATAGTAGTAACATGATTAACTCCACGGGCAGCGGCTCCTTAGTTTAAAGGGATTTCTATTTTCGTGCCCTCGGGTCGTTAGTTGTACTCAGTTTTCCCCAGCCCCTTAGTTTTTCCTCAGTATTTTCCAAGCCTATGTCTGAAACCCGCAGAAGGAGCTCAGACGGAAGGAATCCGTTTATTTGGACGTTCCGTGCTGACGTGTTGCGCCGCGTCGTCTGTGGGGTCGCGTCGTGTGGGGCCGCGTCATGTGGGGCCGCGTCGCGTGGGGCTGGTAGAAAGGGACTGCATGGGACAGGATGAGAAGCGTTTGGTTGCACGTGAGCAGGAGCTGGGTTTTGTCTCTCTCGGCCCAAATTGACATTTTTAAGAGCACCTTTTCCCCTCTTTCTCTCTCTGTCTTTTTCACCAAATTAGTATCAAATCTAGAGAAGCTTCTATTTCTGTCTTTCTTCAATATGGCAGCAAATCTACTAGCAAATCTAGTAGCAAATCTCTGGGGTTATTTATGCCTTTTGGCCTCGTTTTTTTCCCAATATGGCAGCAAATCTAGTAGCAAATCTAGAAGCTAGTATATGATAAATTCACAACAGCATAATCACAAAACTAAGTATAATACATAAACTGCATACAGCAGCCAAAAGCGAGCAATAACGTTGTTAATGTTCACGACAAACTAAGCTGATATACAAGACGCACGCAATGTATGGACAACAAGAAGATTAGGATGAATGAATTTGTTCTTCATTCCTCCTCATATATTTCTTCGTCGCTCCATTCGTGCATTACCCCAAGGAAATATTCATTGAACTCCTTCCGTCTGCGAGTGTGCGGCCAATACATCCTCCAAACGGTATGGCTTCTGTTCATTTCTCATACCGTAGCTTCCTATTCTATCCACACGTACTGGCCACTCATCCCAGGCCTTTGTATCATGAGAGTACTCTCTTATATAACCCAAATCCGTGTAGTAGATGCTGCCAGGTCGAAGTGTCGGGTACACTGCGGTGTCGACGGAGATACACCGGATATAATTCACGAAGAAGGCATTACTGCCAATGTTACTGACCGGATGGAGAGACCGGCTACGAGTGTTCACACGGTACACCAATGGTTTGCCCGCCAAAGCCTCGCTGACCAACAACACAAGCGACGAGATCACCATCCGACTTCACAAGGTAGAACTTCGACGTCCAAGTTCTGGAAATGAAATTAGTGTCTCCATCTTGACAGTGCTCGCGCGCTGCTGCACAGCTGTACATTGGTGCACACTATTCTTCCGATCTCAAAATTGTCCGCAGCTACCGCATACGGTTCACCATTGAACGGGGTAATGCAACGCAAACAATGGTTCTTGATCGAAAATCTTCCTTCTCCCCAATCCCCATCTTCATTTATATCCTTAGTTGGAGTGCTCTCATCGACCCAACCAATTTCCGGCGGGTAATGTGCGGCAACGAAGACCATAGTCGGGGATTTGATAACGAGCGACGATTTCGAAAAACAGATGGCATCCGCGCCTCAAACATACTGTTCGATTTCTTTGTGAGTGGGTTCAGCAGCCGTATCTTGTGCGGCGGGTTCTTCTGGGCAAGCACGATGACGCCACGGGGAAAGCCGACGAAGTAGAATCTAAAATATATTGAAAAGATAACATTCAGCACTAAGATTGAAAATAAGATCTATGGTGACGCCACGGGAAAAGCCGAGGAATTTGAACCTTGCACGAACTGCGAGATAGATCTATGGTGACGTAGCGGGATGTGCCGAGATGGAGGAAGGTGAACTCAGCGGCGCGTGGAAGGGCGTGGTGTAGCATGATCCATTCGTGCGAGGTGCACGTCGGGATCGGGTAAACCCGAGCGCCAATTTCTACGAGACTTGCCTCATAGCAGAGTAGCTGTCCACGTACTCCTCTTTCGCCAATAAGCATTCGCCGATCTTGTGAAGTGGTCCGTCGGCCGTGAGACCGGCCCGGTTCACGGAGGCGCCGCGCTTGGATGCGCCGCCCTCGGATGCGCCGCCCTCGGAGGCGACGGGCTCGGCGGCGACGGGCTCGGCGGCGACGGGCTCGGAGGCGACGGGCTCGGAGGCGACGGGCTCGGGGCGATGGCCGCCGGCGCATTCTTCTTCTCCATCGCCGGCGGGGAGGGCTCGTACGGCGGTTGGGGTTTTTGGAGAAGTTGATGGGACGTGAGAGGGGTGGTTTCGTGCGTGAGCGATAATGAGACGTACTGTGTGCGAGAGGGAGGGAGAGAGGGGCTTACGCGTCCTAAATGCGACCCGCATCAACAATGGCACGTCTTCCACGTCCGCACCGCGACACGCGTCAACAATGGCACGTCTTCCACTTACGCACCGCAACACGCGTCCTCGAGTCTAACCCTGGAAATTTAGATATACTCGGGTATACCCTCGAGTCATATACTAGCATTTTTTGTATGCTCAGTTTTCACCTTGAGTGCTAATACTGGCTAGTGCAATATACTCAGTTTTACCCTCAAGTGGCTGGTCAACAAAGAGTCAACAAATGGGATTAACTAGTTAAATGAGTTATTTAATGTGCAAAAAATTCCGAAAAAGAGTGGCACTTACTCATGGAGTCTTTACCACAAATTTCCAATTCTCAAATCATAGATAAATCGTAGATAAATCAAGTTTCACCACAAATTGCCATTTCTCAAATCACCTAGTAGCTATGAAGGTGCATGGTTTTCCATAATAAGCCCTACCCAAAACAGCTTTCCCCAAAATATACTTTGTCTGAATGAGACCATAATTTTCACACTCATGTAGATTTGTATTGCAAATAGTTTGAGGTAGGCCAAGATGGGTTTCATTGTACAAAACATGCATTTTCCCTTTTTTAAATCTCATATTTGAATCCCTTAGTCTGTTTACTACTCACTTTCCCTTGGTTTCTTGATACTACTCAGTTTTGCCCTCTCCCTTCACAAACTCTCACAGACGCCCAACATTGCCCTGATTGGTCTAGCCCATGTCACGCGGATCGTGCCCGACGACCGTTGATCGTATGATCTAACGGGCAGGGATAACCCCTATCTCTCTCTCGGTCGGGGCCACCACCCTCTCTCTCTCTCGTCGTCGGTTAGCTTCACGCAAAGTTTGGTTTTCTGCATTATTTTTCACGAGCTAAATTATAAACTCTTTTTAGGCATTACTTTTCACGCAAAAAATGATAAACCATCACCGATTTGTTGTAGCCATTACTTTCACGCAAAAAAATGATACACCATCACCCATTTCTTGTACCCATTACTTTTCACGCAAAAAACGATAAATCATCACCGATTTGTTGTAGCCATTACTTTTCACGCAAAAAATGATACACCATCACGCATTTCTTGTAGCCATTACTTTTCACGCAAAAAACGATAAACCATCACCGATTTGTTGTAGCCATTACTTTTCACGCACAAAAATGATACACCATCACCCATTTCGTGTACCCATTACTTTTCACGCAAAAAACGATAAACCATCACCGATTTTTTGTAGCCATTACTTTTCACGCACAAAAATGATACACCATCACCCACTTCGTGTACCCATTACTTTTCACGCAAAAAATGATAAACCATCACCGATTTTGTTGTAGCCATTACTTTTCACGCACAAAAATGATAAACCATCACCGATTTGTTGTAGCCATTACTTTTCACGCACAAAAATGATACACCATCACCCTTTTCGTGTAGCCATTACTTTTCACGCAAAAAATGATACACCATCACCCATTTCTTGTACCCATTACTTTTCACGCAAAAAACGATAAACCATCACCGATTTCTTGTAGCCATTACTTTCCTTTTAGGCATTACTTTTCACGGTAAAATGATAAACTATACCCCCACAACGGTCGTCTCCTCCTTAATTTATTGTGTATAAACCCCCACAACGGTCATCTCCTCCTTATTTTATTGTGTAAACCCTACAACGGTCATCTCTCCCTTATAAACACCCACACGGCCATCCCTTGTGTCAATAGGTTCTGCCTCTCTCTTCTTTTCGTTCACATACACTTTATCCATTGCCATGGCTTCCACGTCTCGGACGCGGACCGGAAGGGGAAGGGGAAGGGGATCATCATCATTGCCACCACCACCGTCAACACTGCCATTGATCATAGAGGAGTTCTTCATCGTCGTCTATGAAGACCCTTTGGTCAAGAAGGTACGTACGCGTTCCCACATATATGATGCATGTGATTAATTATGGGCATGTTCTAAAAAACCTTTAATTTCAAGGGTTCCCTAATTTCAAACGATCGGCGCTCGATCTCTTTGCAGGAACTCCCAAAAAAATTTGCGGACTACCTTGACGGCAAGGAGCCAGCTAAGGTGTATCTGCGAGCAGCTGACTGCGGTCCTCGTCTCTGGACAGTGGAGGTCCTATTTGACGGACAAGGCCGGATGTACCTCGACAAGGGCTGGGAGAAATTCGCCATCGCGCACGGTGTGGATTTCGGCTGGTTCGTACACTTCAAATATGAAGGCGATGATGTGCTCACGGTGAAGGTGTTCGACGGAACAATGTGCAGGAGGTACTACTACTCAGACGACGAAGATACTGACGATGAAAGCGACGACGACGTGAAGCCATGCATCCATCCCCTTTAGATAATTAAGGGGATTATGACCAAGAATATATATGTAGCTTCATATGCATCGATTTAGAGATCTAGCTATTTTCTATATATTATGCATGTAAAAAATAATATCGCATTTCCACTATTATTCGAGCACCACATCCTCCAAACGATGCCGATGCCTATGCCGATATCGGCATGGTCAGAACGGCTATGCTCGCCGCCACTGCTAGGTCAACGTCGGGATGCACAATGTTTAGCATAAGAGTCACTTTAGATTAAGCTGCGAAAATAGTCACGTGCCATGGGCTGAGGCGACCCCTACAGAGCGGCTCTATATTATATTCTCTAAATAAAATAGACGACCACAGCGGTCATTGGCTGCGGAGGCCCCACAGAGCGGCAATATATAATTTTCTATAAATAAATAGACGACCCACTGGTCATTGGCTGCGGCAGCCCATAGAGCGGCCCCATTTGTCATTGGCAGCACCGCGTATACAATCAGGAAATAAAACGGCCCACGCGTCAGCGGTAGATGGATCCACCCGTCAGCACGAGACGGTCAGCGAGGAACTGACCTCACGGTAACGGTAAGGCCTCTGACCTGACGGCAACCCGCGTCTTCGAGGGGTTTCAAACTAGAGGGAGGGGAAAACTGAGGAAAAACTAACGAGCTGGGGAAAACTGAGTACAACTAACGAAGCAGGGGCACGAAACTAGAAATCCCTAGTTTAAAATCTGCGCTGTGTAGGACAAAGACTCCCCTGCATCCCTTGCTCAAAAATTGATTCGTTTGTCAATTGTCATGATGGTTAATATGGTTTCTCCTTTAGTTAAGTTACTGGGTCAGACGCATCTTCTGTTGTCTACTTTCTGATTGTCTTTCTTTTATTTCCTAAAAGAAAGTCAGCATTCTGCTTTCTACTTTGGAGTAGACTGCATTGTTGCTGCATGATTTCGAACTGTCGGATCAGAAATCAAAACTTAATACGCTACTGTGAAGAACTTCTTCAGGGGATCACACAAACTGTGGAGGCAGTGGGAACTGCTTCAGGGGATCACAGAAATCATAATACCAAGGATTCCGTAAGATGCATCGTGGACTGAAGTGGCCAAATGGGCTCCAGAGCTGAACCTTCCTAGTAATGTAGAACTACTATAGTTCAGATATTTTTATCTGTATTTGAATGAAGGTTTTGCAATTTTTATCTGTTTCCTTGTAGGTACTCCACCAACATACTGTTTCAGTTTGTCACTGGCAAACTATAGAGTTCATTCACTAGTAGTACTAATATTTTGCCCATGGGCCCCTTGATTCATATCATGTTCAGAAACGGTTAAATGACAGTCCAAACTTAACGTCCACTGAATGAAATTAACATGGTTTTATGGCTAGTCGCCATCCGTTTCTCGACAGTGGGCTATCCATGCTTTTGCATTTGATTGCACGGCTTATTATGTACAGATTGCCTTTTATGTACCTCAGAGCTGCGGCCTCTTGGCTACAAAGAAATAAGTCGGGCAGCAATCCAAGGAAGAACCAGTGACTTAGTGATCCTGATGGATTATGCTCAGGTGTGGAGAGCGAACAATCAAGCATGGTACAATCCTAAGGTATCCTTATGATTGCGGAAACTGATCATTCAAGCAAGGTGCAACCCCAATTGAACTCTACTGGCACTGAGTGACTAAGCTGACCAAAATCGGTTCTGATCTCCGACTAATAATGACCCCAGGAAGGATAAGGTACCAACAACCTTTTGTCTCCTATCTTGTTTTATTGACAAAGCAGTGCATTCGCTTTTCCTCTGATTTTCTTGTCTTACACAATACTGTAGCTATTGTTTTTCCTCTGATTCACAAGCTGCTGCAGTAGGAACAACTGTTACTACTAGACTTATGTACCAATCATATAGCCGTTTGGCAAGTTCCCCTTGGTTTAACTCGGAGAATATTTCAATGATGATAAAACTGGACTTAAAGAGCTTTAAGTAAAATAGGCCTTTCAGGTACATATCACCTGCAACAATAAGAATCTCCATCTTGAATGAATATTTCTTTTCATTAGAATTTTCATATAAGCAAAACCAAAACAACTAGAACGCATCACATTTCCTTTACCTAAAGTCAAGATGTGCGCGTGTGCACTTGTGCTTTGTCTAGCTGTTAAAAACGGGTACTGGCCTTCAATGCAACGAAGTCTCCATAGGCATATATACCGCATAACTGCATATGTGTATATGTAAGCGGAGTTTGCAAAACGCCTGGGGGTGCTGTGAGGACTTTTATTTATAGCACCTCAGATACTAGATGATATCCCGCATGTTGCCGCAGGATTCATAATTTCATATCACGGAATTTGGACTCATCATTGATAAAATCAAAGTGAAATTAAGATCAGGCACGGTCATTAGACATTCTGATTAATTAAGGGATGATTGTACATAACAGTAAAGATGACTACCAATTAGAAATAAGACTAGAAAGGAAGCCACACCCAGAATGTTTAGTTAGGCACTGATAAGACATGTCGACTGAAAACGGGACCCATTCTTGTTTTGAAATTTTTGCTTAACACTGGGCCATAAAAGTGGTGGAGCAGGAGATCTCCCTCTACTTCATCAACAAAAGATCACTTTAAAAGGCTATTACGCAGGAGATACAAGCTGCTGCCTCCAGATGGCTCAATCAACAATCTACACACTAGTATTATATTGCCTATGCTTTGGTGGACTATGAATAAGCGCAACTCTTGTGCTTAATCACTGCTACACCAAAAGTCCTGAAATATGTTTTTTTTGGGTCATTCGTAACTGCAGCTTCATTTTGGAGAAGGGTTATTAACTGCTAGCATCTGAATCTTCTTAATCACTTCCTTATCGAGAGGTGCACTTCCCTGTAATATAAGGAATGGAAATCAGTGGTGCTCCTGAGAGGGTTCGAGAAATTTTAGAATATCACCTTCTTTTTGGAGGTAGGCCTAACTGTATAAGCTATCAACAAATTTCTCCACTTGTCCTGTTTTCAGATTAGACAAAATGAAACATTGGTATCAGTTCAGGACCTAGGACAGTGGTAACATGAAATTCATGTACCATATGTGAATTTAATCATCTTTTCTTCTAAAATATAGATAAGTAGAAGATGAACTGAGAAAGAGTAGGGGGGTGCAGCTCTATCCGAGCAACATCTAAGAATGCATTTGCTTTGTGGTGCATATATCACAAATTTACCATACCTTAAGATTCACAGCCGTTCGAATTGAATCTGAAAACCATCGTTTCTTCAACTTAGACCATTTTCCAACCCCAAGCTCAGATACGCCATCAACTAGTACTTTCACCTCTTCAGGTGTCCAATGTTCATTATTTTTTCTGGGTCCATGTTTATCGACTTTACTTGAAGAACACAAGTCCCAAAAGCATGGTGCGCTCTGTTAAACCAACAAAAATAGTTACGTAGCTCCTTTTGGATGAAAGATAACTAATTTGAGCTCAAAGAGTGCACAATACAGAGCACTGTCATATCTAAAGAAGTCACTGCAAATATTATGATTTGTTGTACTTCTACCTGATAGTACACATAACTCTTACCCCAAAATTGTCAGGCAGAGGCCACCATTTTCCTTTCTGGCGTGGTCGTCTTGGTCCACTACCGCTCTTTCGCATGTAATCTAAAGAAACAATACCATATGTATTTAACTACCTGAGTCTATAATAAGTGACTTGGTGACTTTATCATTTATACCTAGTAGATCTACTATGGCGGAGGTGCTGCCCCCCTCCTCCCTCGGTGTGGCGGCGGGTGCTGGCCTCGTTCTCCAGTGACAGCCTAGCGGCTGTGTGGACACTCCTCCCTCTCTCCCCTCCTCATCCTCATCCTCCTCCTCCTCATCATCATCATCATTTCCTTCTCTTTCGTCAAGGAGGGCCGTGGTGGCAGGGGCCTCCTCCTTCTCAGGCAGCAGAGCCGACGGCATATGCCTCCTCCTCTCCCTCACCTTCCAGGTCTCCGGTGGCACGGGAACACATGTTTGTAATGTCATGCCATGATAACTAGTTGGTGAATAAGATTCATATTCAATCTGCCATGAAGAAACATAATTTCAACACTATTTGTAACATTAATTTGTTATCAAGTTATACGTTTACATGTGCCAAAATCATGCCTCGGGAGTTAAGCTCACCTCCTTCATATTAGTGAGAGGACTGAATGTACCTGCAAGGAAAGCTTCATACATTAGTTTGAAAGTCGAAACCATGGATAAATTTGTTCACTTGTGTAACAAAGTTTGGAATAGACCAGAATAATTACACATTGTACTCCCCAAAAACTCGCCCAGATCATGGTCATCTCGGGGTCCTTGGATTTCATATCTGTAAGAATACTCATATTCTGAATAATCCTCAAACGCAATCTGCCATCAAGAACACAAAATTATATGTTGATTTAGCATTA